>NC_057796.1:461692359-461862703 GCF_018294505.1 Triticum aestivum
GATAGCACGAGAAATGAGAGTGGTCTAGAGAGAGAGAGAGACGAATATGACGTCACGACAAGAGATTCCATTCCCTTGAGTTTGTATATGCAAGGGGGGAGGGAATAGAGGCACCAGGAGAATTTTCTCTGTGTGTGGTGTTTGTGTTGGTATGTGTGGGTGTGAGAAGATAATGAGACGTGGGGGCAGAGGATGTGTCACCGCGTGAGGTCCGGTGGGTCAAGGTGAGGCCCTTCGTTCGGTTCCGTCCTGCGCCACATTGGTCGGCCCGTGACGCATTTAGGAAGACCCATGGATGACTAGTCGTACAAGACAAAGATAACAGAATTGTGAAGGACTCTGTGTCCACTAACAAAGCCGGCTAGGATTTGTAACCCTAGGTTCTCGGACTAAGGTAACCCCTTTATCTCCGATATTACTATTCATCCAACCTAACTTTAAGGGGCATCCTACAGAATGCTCTGCTAGAATCATACTCATCGATTAGGAAGAGAGGTGTGAGACAATGCGTGAGAGACAGACGTAAAGATAATGTGCGTACATGAGACACGTAGGCAGGTCCATGTATATAGAAAGGGTCGATGAGGATTGTGCGTGTGTATGTTTGCGAGAGGAAGAGTGCTTGTGATAAAGGTTAGTGAAAACAGTTGTAAATGGTTACGAGAGGGAGGGAGGGTTATATCTAGAGCATGTGTGCGAGAAAGACACCTCGGGAGAGAGTGTGTGAGCATGTGTGAGAGACCACCGATGGAGAGTGAAACTACACGTAAAAGACTGCTCTACACATTGATTAAAGATATAAATTGTATCCAAATATTAGGATGGGATCATGATATTTGCAATTCGCGTAAGGAGCGGTCATTGATCCATTAGACATCTAGATTCTATCGAATTTGAGCATGTCTATGTTATTATTCGACACAATTGATCCACATAATTAGTATTTTGAACTCCAGACAATGCATCGCTTTAGCAATCGAATATAAACGTGAGTATAGTTCATGTTGTGTGTGTAAAGCACATTATACATACGAAAGTTACACAATGGACATTATAAATAGCTACCTATGAACTAGCATACATTTGAACTCAACTTAAGGTGGTTTAAAAAAATCGAATTCAACATGAAGTCCATTCAATTATTTGAATTTGATATCATGGCATTTGTAAACCATACCTAAATTATGGGGGCACCAATCTTTGCTCTGATTTTGTACATAATAGCATATGTAGTCGTGTACAAAATAGATTCAAATTTAGCTCCTCCATTCCAAAATAATCGTAGTTATAGGATTTTCAAGTGTCAAAATTTCAAAAATAAACAGATAATTTAATGAGGTTTTCAAACATACAAGGTAAAATATAACATTGTCTATTTAGGTCAATCCTCATAGTTCAAGAGTACTCTAAACGTGAATGCTTGTGTTTCAAAATTCCGAATGAAAGCGCCAAAAGAGCCTCTACTCGCCTCGAAACCGCGTGAGACCAATGTTTGGTAGTACAAGGAAATTACTTTTCTAATAACTCCGACCCGTGAAACCTACCGGCCCAACGTCCAAAGGTCTAAACTGGGGTAGGTTTGTAGCTTCATCTAGACGCCACGCAACCGCATCCGAAAAACATTCATACACAATGGCCGCCTAAGCAACATGCGCGCGGCCGAAATCGCTCCCGCCCACTATTTGGGACACCTGGATTACCATCCTAACCCCCGACCCGCAGTAGGTCCGAATTTAAGAGGGGGGCAAAGTTTGTACTTTCCCCAAATTTCAAACAAGCGGTCCCTTGTTCAAAGCCAAAAGCGCCCAGACAACATGGTTCCCCCCACCCGTTCGATTCCCCATTCGTACTCCGTGGGCGCCAAAACTACCTCTCCACCAGCCGCGAAACCCCGGCGTCCTCCGTCCGCCACCCCATCCCACCCATCAACCGCCGCCCTCCTCCATCACGCCGGAGCCGATACCCCGACGTCGTCGTCCACCGCAACCTCAACCACAACACCCTCCACGGCTAGTAGTTGAAGCCGAGGCCGAGCTGTCTGTACCCGAGCCAGTTCAACCACGCCATCCCGCGCCTCACCGCTGCCGCTCCAACTTCGCCACCCTCCACCGCACCGGAGCTGTTCCTGCTACGCCGTCCTTCGCCGCCTCGGATCTGCTTCCCCTCCGCCGACATACGGCCACAGCAACACAGTCAACAATTTGGCCATGGGTTCGTCCAAGCCTGCACCCTCTAGAACATCGGTTTCCCCAGTAAAAAGAAGAAGATCGGCGCGACATGTGGAGGTGACCAAACCGGCAACCAAAAAAGGTACTCCTCTTCCCTTATTCGTGCAAATCTTACGTCTCTGCTTGCACGGTATTCATCCCACAGAAGACACTAGTTGACTGCTTCTTCTTGATACTAGATGTTCCTAGTAACTCGTGATGCACAAGGTTTCTCCTCATATACTATTTCACCTTAGCTAGAGGTCCGTCGCCCCCCTGAATTTCAATTTTTGGCCAGTTGATTCCTAATTAACGGAAGCATTCCCCGGCGTAACAGGCGCTAGTACGCCTATTACGCCGGGGAAGCAGCGCCTTGGTGTTTATCTTAGGGGCGTGTGCGGCCTAGAGCTACTGGGCCCGATCTGGAGGTCGGCCGGGATTAAAGGGATGGCCTGGGGGCGCTCCAAGCACGGCGGTGGTGTGAGGTCGATGGGAGGGCGGGGCGGCGGAGGCAGGGGTCTGGGCCGGTGGTTGCTGGCGGTTCAAGAAAGATCGTTAACAGTGACTGGCGGGAGGTAGATGAAGGCCATCTGCCCGTTCCTTATAGATCGGACGGTTCATTAAAAAAATCGACTGCCCTATTTATTTTCAGTCGACTGTTATCTTAGATATGACCACATGTGGTGGTGTGCTGGAGGAGTACCTGCATTTCCTGTGCTCATATATTACAAAATCATACGGAGTAGAATCTAATTTTGTTTGTCATGCAATGTTGTAGAGCTATCATATGTCTCCTGTCATTTATTTTTCAGCCACCTGCTATCTGCTACTTTTACAGTGCACTAGTTCTGCACACACTTCACCCTTACTCTCACTATTGTGTTTTTATGCAAGGGTATTTCAGACTCTGCTGCCATGAGATAAGCCAAAAAGAAAAGAGAGAAGTCGCTCCAGCTTCGTATGCGGGTAGGCAAGACACGTTACAGCGCTATAAAGGGTGCAGTGTCAGCAGATGGAGACGGTAAACGTAGCTCTGGAGTTGATGACCTCGCTCGCAATGAACCACCATCCCAGGTGCTTGCTTTAACTTCGCGGTGTCATATGTGGTTGCATGTTCCATATAGTGTCTAGCTTGTATTCGAAAGGCCGAAGTCGGTAAGATAAGGAAATATTTTTTTTACATGAACCACCATCCCGTGAGCACCAGAAGACAAATAGCTAGTCAGGGCACTGGTCGAGCTAGTGTCAAGCCCAGCAAAGATAGGCATCACCTGGAAGCCAACTAAAAAGCTGCGATAGTGGCGAAGCAGCCCGCCTCCCACCAGGCTCTCGGGTCCTAGATGATCATGCTCACCACTCCAGCCAGATGTCTAGCTTGTATTGCTTCCAATTTGGTTAAATTGCATCTGCTTAGCTTACACATTATACCTTTGAATATGACATGCCTTTCTGTTTTTGGTACATACTAGTACATCTGTGTATTATCCATGTTCTTACATCAAACTAATGTTCTTGGGTATCCCTCATCAATCACTTATGACAAGGCAGGCAGGCAAGGGGACTACTCCTCATTTAAAGAATGCAGCGTCAGCCTCCCGACATGATTCTCAAGAAACAGAATGCCAGATGAACATAGTGAACGTAGCTCTGTAGTTGATTATAGCATTTCCCCTACACTAGCATCGTAGGTGCTTGCTCTAACTTGGCAGCGTGATATGTGGTTGCATGTTGCATATGGTGTCTAGATTGTAATTCTTCCAATCTGGTTAAACTGCATGTGCTAGTCTGCCTAGCTTATACATTATACTTGTTAATGTGACATGCCTTCCTGTATTTAGTAGAGAGTACATCTGTCTATTAAGCATGTCCTTAGATAAAACTATTGTTTTTTGTATCCGGCATCAATCAACATGACGAGACACCTTTAGTATATGCAGTGCGATATTACTTGCATCTTTCATATGATTTATAGCATGCGCTGCTTCTAATTTGTTGAAATTCCATTTATGATGGGACACTTTTAACTTGGCAGAGTCATATTAGTTGCATCTTTCATGTGGTGTCTAGCTTGCATTGCTTCTTATTTGCTGGAATGGTTTCTGCTTAGTTTACACAAACAGTTGTGAACATGCCATGCCGTCCTGTTTTTCGTACATATTCCATCCTGGTATCATGTGTTTGCCTTACATCAAAGTAGTGATTGTCAGTATCATGCATGAATGAGTTCTGAAGAGAGCATTTTATTGCTTTTTCTTGTCGGTTTTACTTGACAATTCAAAATCAATAAAGCGGAAGGAAGTTAGCAAGGCAGCGGATAAAGGTGCTCCTTCCGAACGGAGGGCCTCTACAGTTTCTACTCATCCACACCCCCAAGATGATTTCCAAGACAACACATGCATAGACATTCAACAAAGCTGTGTTTATGATGAGCACGTCTCCCCTAGTGCAGCATCACCGGTGCTCCCTCTAACTTGGCACTGTTATATGTGGTTGCATGTTATGTGTGATGTCTAGCTTGTATTGCTTCTAATTTTGTTGAATTCCATCTGCTTACTTTACACATTATACTTGAATAAGACACGTGTTCCTGTTTCTATAACATACAATATCTGTCTATCACAACATGTTCTTACATCAAATTACTACTGTTGTGTAACCTGCAACAATCACTTATCATAAGACACGTTTGACTTCGGAGTGTGATATAGGTTACATCTCACATTCTTTTCTAGCTTGTACTACTAATTTGTTGAAATGGCACTTATGACGAGACAGTTTTAACTTGGTAGAGTGATATTCGTTGCATCTTTCATATGGTGTCTAGCTTTCATTACTTCTAATTTGTTGAAATGCCTTCTCCTTAGTTTACACATCATAAGCTGTGAATATGCAATGGCACTAATGACGAGAGACCTCTAACATGGTAGTGTGATGTTGTTTGCATCTTGCATATGATTTATTTCTTGTACTGCTTCACATTTGTTTAAACGCCATTTATGATGAGACACTGTTAACTTGGCAGAGCGATATTTGTAGCATCTTTCATATGGTGTCTACCTTCCATTGCATTGCTTCTAATTTGGTGAAATGTCTTCTTCTTAGTTTACACATCATAGTTCTGGTTATCTCTTCCGTCCTGTTTTTCATACATATTACATCCTCCTATCATGTGGTTGTCTAACATCAAAGTTCAGTTTGTCTGCATCACGCATCAATTTGTTCTGAAGAACTAAATTGTTATTCGTTTTTCTTGTCGGCTTGACTTAACATGGCACAGAGAAAGAGGAAGAAACACAGAATGGCAGGGAATGAGAAGCGGATGAATCCTGCAGATTCTGCTGGTACTGATGGTGCAATAGAAGGTCAAAGTCCAGCGGAAAATTCTACAAACACGGCATCCCATGCTACACGAGTTGCAAAAAAAGCCAAACAGAAACAAATAGCTGCCACCAAACAAGCAGAGACAACCCTAGTTCTTGCAACACCTACCACAGTACTACCAGCTGCACAACTTACTCGTGCGTCAACTGAGCTAGCAGCACGTTCCCAAGCTCCCTTGCCACCTGACACTACTTCCCAAGCTCTCTTGACACAAGACGAGTTGGCAATATCAGATGAACCTTGTGAGCTTCAACAGCAAGAAGGTAGTTGCTGGAGTCAAGTTACAGTTGCATGCTTCTTTATATATAGTCTCATAGTTTGATGTACACTAACACTTCCTATGTTCATTCTTGGACTAGCACCTAGGCGCAAGAGGAAACAAACATCAGTGATAATGCTCGATAGGTTAACTAAATCTAGAGGAGGAAGAATGGAGATCCGTTTTGAGGCAGGTTTAGAAAGGCCACGTGATGCTACAGAGTCAGCCAAGTTAGTATCAGAGGCAGCGGTTGCCGTTAGGTGTCATGTACGTATCCTCCCAACATGGATTCAGTACAGGAATGACAAAGACGAAACCCAGTTCAACACCTGCCTCGACCATTTATCTGTAAGTATGGTTATGTATGGAAACTAGTAATATCGTCTTGCTCTGTCCCATACTTTCTAGGTTGCTGATAATGAGACTCCCATAATTTTCAACAAATGAGGTTCAAGTTGGATAGCCAAGATGATGCAACCAGACAAGCTTGCACCCATGTTTTCAAGTCTGCTCTGCGACAGTGTCGGTATAACTTGAGGAAAACTCACTTTGAAGGCAAGGCTAACAGGAACTTTCCCAAACATCTCCAGTGGAAAATATATCGGATGAAGACTGGAGGGGCCTTGTTAAACACTGGTCTGATCCGAAGTATCAGGTACATTATATATATGTGATCAGATCACATGTTGAAGTCCTATTTACGCATGTGCCACACAAATCTATCTTCTTGTAGGTGAACTGTTCAAAGAACAAGGCCAACCGTATGAAAGTGAAATTCCAACAGACGACAGGATCTCGTAGCTATATTGCACACTGCGAGGCTCTTGTAATTAGCTGCTGTTTCACTCTTTTCGCCGTACCATATTATCAGATCTATATTGACTTGTTCGAAATGCAGAGGAAAGCCTGCAAGGACCAAAAAGTACCTGAACCAAATGATGTGGAAATCTTCAAGGACTGTCACACCAGCAAGAAGAAGGGCATGACTACACCAGTCAAAGCCGCTGTTGTAAGTCCTTAATCCTCATGCCTTTTAACTACTACTTACTCTGACTTGTGCCTTGAACTGCATGGTTTGCAGCCAATGTCTATTACTCTTTTCAATTTTATACACAATTGTCTTAGCGTATCATTGCACCTTACAAGGTTTAAAAGAGAGGAGTGATGTTCCTTTGATCTTGACCCGTAATCTAGTTCCGTGCTGGACTTGCCCACACAATGTTACAATTGCCTGTTTGTCTGTTCTCAGTTGTTTTGTGATATGAATGATGTCATACTATGCTTACCGTATCATAAACTTCGTCTCTTTATCCTTAGCCCTCAATACAATGTGAAGAAATAGACAATACATTAGCGATGGTACATGGTCATATGTTTGGAACCTGGTTTTATTATGTACTTTGCAATAAAATACAACTAATATTTTACATGGGTTCACCAGAATAAGTTCTGTATATAGACCAAAGCTATTTTGTTTGGTTTTGCTGCCTCCTTAATATCTTCTGTTTTGGTACTACTAATGTAAAACCTCAACTTTTCAGCGAGCTATGGAAAAAATGGTGGAACCGCCACCTTCTGAAGGTGTCGAGGCAACTATAACCGCAATGTCAGCTCTTGCTGCAGTGGGTCAGTACCTGTCCACTAACAGTGCCAAAAGCACGTTCCTGCGTAATACTGCGTTGGTGGATAAGGCAATATCGTCCAAACTGCCTCATGATCAAGATATGCAAGCTCAAAGCAATGTTGTATCTGCGCTCCAGACACAAGTCCATTCCCTAACAGAGACCCTTTGTGAAACAAGGAGAAGCATTGCTCAATGTCGTCAAGATATGCATGGTTTTGAAACCAGACTATCAGACATTTGCTATGTTGTTCAGGAGCCTAGGGGAAATGAAGGCGAGGGTTATGGTGCTCCATCAGACAATACAGCATGAAAACGTAACAGTCAGGTCAAATGAACTGAGCTTCTGAACTTCTGGTGGTGCATTTATCTGCTAGACTGTTAAGTTTTATGCCAACCTTCCTTTTGTTATATAGTTGTAATTTGTTTTGGTGCGATAGAAAATTTATTCTTAACGTGCAGCCACCGGCTGAAGAAAACAACAAGCCATTTTTGTATAGTGTAGGGTGTTCCCTATATTTGCACTGGTGGCGATCTTTGATGCCGAGTGGATGTAATCTGTGCAATCGCCTTAATATCCTAGCGTTAGTTTTGGCCTTATTTATTTCCTAGTCTTCTTTTTCCCTGGTTTGCTAGTGGCCGCAACTACCATGGGCCATATACGGGCCGTAGGATCCATGGGTCTCCTACGAGCCGTCGATAAATGGGCCTGTAATCGGTGGGCCTCGGGCCGTCGGATAAATGGGTCTACATGGGCCGTAATCGGGCGTAATTGGTATCGGCCCAGCACGGTAACAGGCCGTTAACAGGCCGTAGGACAGCAAAGGCTTAATTCTGTCACATGCATAACGGGTCGTTAATGGGCCAGAATATAGGACGGGCTGGAAACGGCGCAACGGGTTAACAGGCCAGAAACGGGCCGACTCTTGCCATGGGCCGAATTTGGCCCATTAGGGTAACAGGCCAGTAACGGGCCAACTCTTGCCATGGGCCAAATTTGGCCCATTAGGGGAACATGCCAGTAACGGGCCGACTCTTGCCATGGGCTGAATTTGGCCCATTAGGGGAACAGGCCAGTAACGGGCCGGAAGTAATCGAGGGCCGAAAAGGAGCCCAAGAACGTATGGGCCGTCAATAGGCCGAAAGCTAACACGGGCTGGAAACGGCCCATGTAAATCACGGGCCGTTAACGGGTATAAAGAAAATTACTGTTCATTATGGGCTAGAGTCACCGTGGGCCTGTAAAGGGCTGAAAGATACGAAGGCCTCATATGGGCCGAAAGATGTCGTGGGCCATACATGGGCCGAAAGTGAAATGGGCTGGTGTTATATTCGACGGCCCACATGACGTTGTTGGGCCGATTTCCTTTAGGGCCTAATGGGCCGTGAGTTAACGGGCCGTAAAATGGGCTATTTGCGAAGAGACCGTTAACAGGCTTTTCATGGGCCAGCCCGTTAACTTTTGACCAAGTCAAACGGGCTGGCTTTGTAAGCTAAATGGGCGGTGGGCCGTGGCACGTGTCGACATATCATAGGCGCCTATCTGACCCACTGACGAGCTGACACGTGTTTCGTCCCGCCAATAAGAATTTTACACGTGGAAATTTCCCATTGGTCGGGGCTGTTAACGGGTTATCGGACCCAAAACCCGACCCGATAGCTTAACGGCGTTCCGTTACGGTGGATGCCACGTGTCGGTCACCATTGACGAAAGCACTTCTGTGATGCGCGATTTATCGTCATGGAAGTGGACACTTCCGTGATGATAATTTTGGTAATGTCATGGAACACTTCTACGACAGCACATGTATGACTATCTTGATTCTGTCATAAAATCATCATGGATGTACATGCATGACAAAAAACGCGACCTACTGTGACAAACACGTATCATCACGGAAGTGTATTTTTTTTGTAGTGATGGTTTGATCGTCCGCCTCCCCACCGCCTGTTGAGCACCCGACTCTCGGAGACCGGCTGGGCCACCGTGAAGGAGTCAGAGAGAACGACGCCTACCACCGGATCGACCGCCTGGCTCGGTCCCTGGGGGTAGAAGAAGAAGATGCAATCGGCCCGCCTTGTTTCAACCCCCGCATTCGCAACAAGCCCTTCCCCAAAGGGTTCTCGCTCCCTCGAGACACTCCCAAGTACAACGGCTCCGTGAAGCCGGAAGATTGGCTGGTTGACTACTCCACCGCAGTCGACATAGCAAACGGTAGCAAGCGCGTTGCCGTGAAGTACGTCCCGCTCATGCTCTAGGGCACGGCCCGGACATGGTTGAACAACCTCAAGGCCTACAGTGTCAACAGCTGGTTGGATTTCACCGAAGTCTTCATCCGCAACTTCACCAGCACCTACAAGCGGCCACCCAAGCCCCGCCAGCTCTCTCTATGCGTCCAAGGCTCGACTGAGTCCACCCGCGACTACTTGACGCGGTGGGCAGAACTGCACAACTCTTGCGAAGGGGTGCACGAGGTGCAAGCCATAGAGTACTTCACCACCGAGTGCAGAGAAGGCACCCTCCTCAAGCACCGACTCCTCTATGATGAGCCGACTACACTCGACGAGCTGCTGATCATAGCAGGCAAGTATGCCACTGCCGACTCCTCCATGAAGTCGGAGCTTCAAGTAGATGCCACCGGGAAGGTGCTCCCTCCAGCTCCTCGTACGCCGGCTGGTGACTCCAGTCGGCGCCAGCAGCAGAATGACAACAAATGCAAGGCCCCGTAGTCGGCTTCCACCAGCCGGCAGGTGGCAACAGTTGAAAACCAGCAGCCACAAGGACAACCCGGCCCCAAGCGCCAGAAGGGCGGCAAGCCAGCTTGGTTGCCCGCCTTCTCCTACGAGCAGACCCTCGATGCTCCCTGCAAGTTCCATAGCGGCGCGAAGCCATCCAACCACACCACCCGGAAGTGCCACTGGCTTGCCCGAATCGCCAAGGGCGAGGGATTGCCTCTTTCGCCTACTGGCCAGCCGGCGCCGCCTCCTCCTCAGCAGCCGGCGGCCCGTCCGGTCGCCACCATCCAAGATGAATTCCCTGAAGAACACGGAGCTTACATTGTCTTCACCAGGCTGGCCGACGACAGGCACAGCCGATGTCAGCAGCATCGTGAGGTGAACGCCATCGCTTCTGAGGTCCCAGAGTTCATGCACTGGTCCGAAAAGCCCATCAGCTGGAGCCGTGCTGACCACCCGGAGGTGATGCCTTCTCCAGGTTCCTATGCCCTGGTGTTGGATGCCACCTTTGCAACAGAGAGGCGAGCTGCTCGTTTCTCCCGGATTCTGATAGACGGCAGTAGCAGCATCGACATCCTTTACCGTGACACCATGGAAAAACTGAATATCAAAGAGAAGCAACTCCAGCCCAGTCGGACAGTCTTCCATGGCATTGTACCCGGCCTTTCCTGATCGCCAATTGGCAAGATCAAGATAGATGTCCTCTTTGGAGACAAGGATCGCTTCCGCCGCGAAGCCATTTGGTTTGAGGTGGTTGACCTGGAGAGCCCTTATCACGCGCTCCTAGGCCAGCCAGCTCTAGCCAAGTTCATGGCAGTACCGCACTATGCCTACCTCAAGATGAAGATGCCGGGCACCAAGGGCATTATCACCATAGCAGGAGACTACAAGAAGTCAGCCGCCTGTGCTGCTGCTAGCAGCCGGCTGGCCGAGTCCCTTGTGATTATTGCCGAGAAGAAGCTCCTTGACCGGGTTGTGGCCATGGCCAACAAGCAGCCGGACTTGTCGCCAGACCCCAAGGAGTCAGAGACCCAGGCCTCCTTCCAGCCGGCCAAAGAAACCAAGAAGATACCCTTGGACCCGGACCACCCGGAGAGGCACGCTATTGTGGGGACGAACCTCGATAGAAAATAGGAAAGCGAGCTTGTCGATTTCCTCCGTGAGAATCGGGACATCTTCGCATGGTCTCCCAAAGACATGTTGGGTGTTCCGACGGATTTCGCCGAGCACAAGCTACACGTCAGATCAGATGCCAAACCAGTCAAGCAACCCCTCCACCACCTGTCAGAGGAGAAGAGAAGAATTGTTGGTGAAGAGATAGCCCGACTTCTAGCAGCCGGCTTCATTATGGAAGTATTTTTCCAGAATGGCTTGCCAACCCAGTCCTTGTACTAAAGAAGAACAACAAGTGGCGCATGTGTATTGATTATACCAGCCTCAACAAGGCCTGCCCCAAAGATCCGTTTGCTCTGCCCCGGATAGATCAAGTGATAGACTCCACAGCCGGATGCGAGCTGCCGTCTTTCCTTGATGCCTACTCCGGCTACCACCAGATCAAGCTGAACCCGGCCGATCGGCTGAAGACCGCCTTCATCACACCATTCGGAGCCTTCTGCTACCTGACCATGACATTCGGCTTGAGAAATGCCAGTGGCACTTTTCAGCGTTGCATGCAGAAGTGCCTCCTCAAGCAACTCGCCAGAAATGCCCACGTCTATGTAGACGATATTGTGGTGAAGACGGAGAAGCGCGACACCCTCTTGGAAGATCTCAAGGAGACTTTTGATAATCTGCGCCGTTTTCAAATCAAGCTCAACCCAAAGAAGTGTGTCTTCGGAGTCCCAGCCGGCCAACTCCTTGGTTTTCTTGTCTCAGAACGCGGCATCGAGTGCAACCCTGTCAAGATCAAGGCCATAGAGAGGATGGAGAGACCTGCCCGACTGCGAGACGTCCAGAAGTTCACCGGGTGCTTGGCATCCATCAGCCGCTTCATCAGTCGGCTGGGAGAGAAGGCTCTCCCCATGTACCGGTTAATGAAGAAGACCACTTACTTCGAGTGGAACGACAAGGCGGACGAGGCCTTTCTCCAGCTGAAGAAGATGCTGACCACCCCGCCTGTCCTGGCGGCTCTGGCTGCTAAGGAGCCCATGCTCCTCTACATCGCCGCCACCAGCCGGGTGGTCAGCACTGTCATTGTGGTGGAGCACCCAGAAGACGGCAAAGCACAGACGGTCCAGAGGCATGTGTACTACTTAAGTGAGGTGCTATCGGCCTCAAAGCAGAACTACCCCCACTATCAGAAGATGTGCTACGACGTGCACTTCGCGCCAAGAAGCTCAAGCCATACTTTCAAGAGCACCCCATCACGGTTGTCTGCATCGCCCCAATTGCTGAGATCATAGGCAACAGAGACGCATCAGGCCGGGTGGCCAAGTGGGCCATCGAGCTGGCCCCCTACACCATCTTCTACCAGCCTCGCACCGCCATCAAGTCCCAACCGATGGCCAACTTCCTCGTCGACTGGGCCGAGACCCAGTACCTGCCGCCAGCGCCGGATTCCACTCATTGGCGGATGCACTTTGATGGCTCGAAGATGCGCACCGGTCTGGGAGCCGGCATCATCCTCACCTCTCCCAAAGGCGACAAGCTCAAATACACGTAGCAAATTCACTTCGCCACCTCCAACAAAGTGGCCGAGTACGAGGCGCTAGTACACGGACTCCGGCTGGCCAAGGAGATTGGCATCCGCTGGATTCTGTGCTATGGCGACTCGGACTTAGTGGTCCAACAGTCGTCTGGCGACCGGGATGCCAAGGATGCAAACATGGCAAGCTACCGTTTCCTCGTCCAACAGATCAGTGGATACTTCGACGGGTGTGAGTTCCTTCACATGCCACGGGCCGACAACGAGCAAGCAGATGCCCTGGCACGGATTGGCTCCACCTGGCAAGCCATACTAGCCGGCGTCTCCCTTCAGTGCCTCCGCAAGCCGTCTATCAAGCCTTCACCGGAATCAGAGTCTATCTTTGTGCCGGCTGCCCCCGGAACAGTCGGATCCGACACGGGGGCCGCAGCAGTCGGCCTGGGGACTTCGGCAGGCGGCTCGGGGACTGCTGCAGTCGCACCCTGCCCGGGGACTCCAGAACCCGGCCCGGGGGCTGCGGCAGTCGGCCCGGGGACTTCGGCAGGCGGCACGGGGACTACAGCAGTCGCACCCGGCCTGGGGACTCCAAAACCCGGCTTAGGGGCTGCAGCAGCTGGCCCGGGGACTTCAACAACGCAGCAAGTGGCAGCTGATTCCACCCCGCCGCCTCCCAACCCAACCGCCCTAGTACCAGTGGCCCTGATGACAGTGGTCAAAGTTGAAGCGCCATCATGGGCGCAGCCCATCCTCCATTTTCTGGTGAGCGGAGAGCTACCAGCCGACGAGACCTTGGCCCGACAAGTGGAACGCCGAGCAGCAGCATACACCATAGTAAACAGAGAGCTTGTTAGGCGCAGCGTCACTGGTGTTTTCCAGCACTGCGTAGAGCTAGAGAAAGGCAAAACAATCTTCAAAGATATCCACCAAGGCGAGGGCGGCCACCACACGGCCTCTAGATCCCTTGTTGCCAAAGCTTTCCGCCATGGTTTCTTCTGGCCGACTACTTTGGACGACGCCAAGGATTTGGTCAAGAAGTGCAAAGGCTGCCAAAAATTCAGCTCCAACCAACATTTGCCGGCTTCTGCACTCAAGACCATCCCCCTCACTTGGCCGTTTGCTGTCTGGGGGTTGGACATGGTGGGCCCACTCAAGACAGCACACGACGACATGACCCATCTGCTTGTCGTTGTGGACAAATTCACCAAGTGAATTGAAGCAAAGCCAATCAAAAAGCTAAATGGTCCGACTGCTGTGACTTTCATCGCAGATATCACCGTCCGGTACGACGTACCACACAACATCATCACTGACAATGGCACAAACTTTGCCAAAGGCGCCTTGGCCCGTTTCTACGCGATGCAGGGCATTCGACTGGACCTAGCGTCCATTGCCCATCTGCAGTCAAACGGCCAAGTCGAGCGAGCAAACGGCCTCATCCTCTCCGACATCAAGCCCCGACTGGTCGAGCCACTGGAGCGCTCAGCCGGCTGCTGGATCGATGAGCTGTCGGCTGTCCTCTGGAGTCTATGCACCACTCCGAACAAATCAACTGGCTTCACGCCCTTCTTCCTCGTGTACGGGCCCGAGGCCGTCATCCCAACTGAGATTGAGTTTGACTCACCTCGCGTCACCATGCACACGGAGGCGGAGGCGAAGGAAGCACGAGAAGATGGCGTCGATCTGCTGGAAGAGGGCCGGCTGTTAGCACTCAGCCGGTCTGCCATCTACCAGCAGAGTCTGTGCCGCTACCATAGTCGGAAGGTCAAGCCAAGATCTATCTAAGAAGGGGACCTTGTGCTTCGACTGATCCAGCAAACAACCGGCCAGCACAAGCTCTCGACCCCTTGGGAAGGGCCCTTCATCATTAGCAAGGCCTTGGGCAACGACTCCTACTACCTGATCGATGCACAAAAGCCCAGGGCATGCAAGAGGGACGATTCCGGCAAGGAAACAGAGTGCCCATGGAACGCAAATCTCCTCCAAAGATTTTACAGTTAATGCAGTATGTGCCACGCTACCTTTTGTATTAAGCGCAAAGACATTGGGTCCCTCGAGGAGCACTTGGGGACTACCCTTTTTATCTATATGATAAGTTTTATGCCTGTGAATGTGTTATTTCATTCCTTCGCCCGGCGCCGGGTTCGACCAGTCGGCCCGGGGGCTTGCCGCCTTGTGCTATGATTGATGCTCCTGCAGTCGGACAAGTAGTGTGCCGGCATCAAAGCCCTCTCTTGTCGTAAGCCGCAGCTCGCAGAGCGACTGTCCAGCTGGCAAGAGTTAAAGGCAGGAAATGGTGCCCACACGAAAAATGGCTAAGGAAAAACGCATCTACATAGGCCAAGCCGGCTCCTCGCCTCACCGTCCGACTGCTGAGCAGCTGACCGACCGGCTTCTCACTTAACTTGCTACGTTCTAAGTGGCCAAAGTACTTATCTTCCCAAAATGGCCAAGTACCTAACCCAGCCACAGACTGCAGAGCGACTGCCTGGCTGGCAAGGTGGCAAAGGAAAAATCCAAAAGAACAGAGAAGCAAGGCAAAGTAGAATCCGGCAGAGCACATTTTGTGTGAATAAAGTTAATTTACATAAAGAAGGGCTCATAGCCAGAATTCAACAGAGTTTGAATACACCCCAGTGGGTGGAATTGCGCGAATTTAACGAACTTGTTCAAAAGATTACAAAAGCAGGAAAGGATAAAGATAAAATTGGCCATCTAGGCCAGAGGAGTAGCTGGCGGGTCTGACGGGTTGGTGGAGGCAGCGGTGCCAGTTGCTGGAGCGGCCGACTGGTGGGTCTCAGGCTGGTCAGCAGCAGCAGCAGTCGGCGCAGCCACACACGGCTCGTTGCTCGAGGCTCGATCAGGCTGAGGCTGACCGTCCGCTCCGTCTTCCGGTGCGTCGTCTTCGCCATCCTCATCTTCCTCGTCCTCGCCTTCATCACTGGAAGCGATTTCCTCCGCCAAGTCCTCGCCGTCCGCCGGGTTCAACCCAAACCAGTTGGGCGGCACCTCGGCGCCCTCCTCGTCCAGTTCGGGTATGAAGACGCCGGTGTTGGTGTACTCGGAGATTGCCGCTGCGTGTTGCGTAAGCGCGCGGTCCACCGCCACCAGCTCCGGCCCGGCCTCCTGCCGGAAGGTGGCCAGCTGATCCAGGTTCAGCCCGGGATACCACGCCTTAGCAAACTCCAGGGCCCTCCGTGCACCCGCTCAAGCCGCGGCACCCTGCCAAGCCTCGAAGCGGCCGACTGCTACCTCCAGCCAGTCGGCAGTCCGATTGGGGGTGCGCGGCACTTGAGCATTCGGCCAGAGGGCGGTCAAACTTGGGCCCTGGCGCGCTGAAGACGGCGGAGCAGGCGGTGGGCCGGCTGCAGGCGCGTCCTGGCGGCTAGAAGTTGCTCGCCGAGGTTCCCGGGCGCACTGGGTGGAACATCTATTCCAACCCTCCTACGCTGCTCGCGCCGCGCCTCGATGGCCTGGCTCACGGCGACGGAGTGACCGGGAAAGAATTCTGCGCAAGAAGGAAATCAAAGGTTAGAAATCGGAAGCCGGCTCCCGCAGCAGTCGGCAGCTTTTCAAAAGAAGAAGTAACTTACCATCAATCATATCCTCGATCTCGCCGTAGCAGTCGGTGAAGAGCTTCTCCTTCTTGGCCCAGTTCGAGCGTTGCGTGTCGAACTCGGCCATGAGGGAGTCCTCCTTCTCCTTCAGCTTCTGGAGCTCCACTTTGTGTCGGTCCGCCTGGTCCGCCAGCTCCTTGACCAGGCGGTCGCACTCCTGAGCCGCCTTGCTGCGCTCCTCCTCCTTGGTGCGCAGCTCGGTCTGGGCCTCGCCCAAGCGGTGCTGTGATACGTCTCCAACGTATCTATAATTTTTGATTGCTCCATGCTATATTATCTTCTGTTTTGGACATTATTGGGCTTTATTATTCACTTTTATATTATTTTTGGGACTAACCTATTAACCGGAGGCCCAGCCCAGAATTGTTGTTTTTTGCCTATTTCAGAGTTTCGCAGAAAAAGAATATCAAACGGAGTCCAATCGGAATGAAACCTTCGGAAACGTGATTTTTGGAACGAACAAGATCCAGGAGACTTGGACCCTACGTCAAGCAACCATTAGGGAAGCCACGAGGTAGGGGGGCGCGCCTACCCCCCAGGGCGCACCCTCCACCCTCGTGGGCCCCCCGTTGCTCCACCGACGTACTTCTTCCTCCTATATATACCTACGTACCCCCAAACGATAAGAAACGGAGCCAAAACCCTAATTCCACCGCCGCAACCTTCTGTACCCACAAGATCCCATCTTGGGGCCTGTTCCGGAGCTCCGCCGGAAGGGGCATCGATCATGGAGGGCTTCTACATCAACACCATAGCCCCTCCGATGATGTGTGAGTAGTTTACCTCAGACCTTCGGGTCCATAGTTATTAGCTAGATGGCTTTCTCTCTCTTTTTGGATCTCAATACAATGTTCTCCCCCTCTCTTGTGGAGATCTATTCAATGTAATCTTGTTTTTGCAGTGTGTTTGTTGAGACCGATGAATTGTGGGTTTATGATCAAGTTTATCTATGAACAATATTTGAATCTTCTCTGAATTCTTTTATGTATGATTGGTTATCTTTGCAAGTCTCTTCGAATTATCAGTTTGGTTTGGCCTACTAGATTGATCTTTCTTGCAATGGGAGAAGTGCTTAGCTTTGGGTTCAATCTTGCGGTGTCCTTTCCCAGTGACAGTAGGGGCAGCAACGCACGTATTGAATTGTTGCCATCAAGGATAACAAGATGGGATTTTTTTATCATATTGCATGAATTTATCCCTCTACATCATGTCATCTTGCTTAAGGCGTTACTCTGTTCTTATGAACTTAATACTCTAGATGCATGCTGGATAGCGGTCGATGTGTGGAGTAATAGTAGTAGATGCAGGCAGGAGTCGGTCTACTTGTCTCGGACGTGATGCCTATATACATGATCATACCTAGATATTCTCATAACTATGCTCTATTCTGTCAATTGCTCAACAGTAATTTGTTCACCCACCGTAAAATACTTATGCTCTTGAGAGAAGCCACTAGTGAAACCTATGGCCCCCGGGTCTATCTTCATCATATTAATCTTCCAACACTTAGTTATTTCCTTTGATTTTTTACTTTGCTTTTATTTTCCTTTGCATCTTTATCATAAAAATACCAAAAATATTATCCTATCATATCTATCAGATCTCACTCTCGTAAGTGACCGTGTAGGGATTTACAACCCCTTATCACATTGGTTGCGAGGATTTATTTGTTTTGTGTAGGTGCGAGGGACTCGCGCGTAGCCTCCTACTGGATTGATACCTTGGTTCTCAAAAACTGAGGGAAATACTTACGCTACTTTGCTGCATCACCCTTTCCTCTTCAAGGGAAAACCAACACAGTGCTCAAGAGGTAGAAAGAAGGATTTCTGGCACTGTTGCCGGGGAGGTCTACGCAAAAGTCAACATACCAAGTACCCATCACAAACCCTTATCTCCCGCATTACATTATTTGCCATTTGCCTCTCGTTTTCCTCTCCCCCACTTCACCCTTGCTGTTTTATTCGCCCTCTCTTTTTCGTTCGCCTCTCTTTCGCTTGCTTTTTGTTTGCTTGTGTGTTGGATTGCTTGATTGTCACGATGGTTCAAGATAATACCAAATTATGTGACTTTACCAATACCAACAATAATGATTTCCTTAGCACTCCGATTGCTCCTCTTACCGATACTGAATCTTGTGAAATCAATGCTGCTTTGTTGAATCTTGTCATGAAAGATAAATCGCCGGCCTTCCTAGTGAAGATGCCGCTACTCATCTAAATAGCTTCGTTGATTTGTGTGATATGCAAAAGAAGAAAGATGTTGATAATGATATTGTTAAATTGAAGCTATTTCCTTCTTCGCTTAGAGATCGTGCTAAAGCTTGGTTTTCGTCTTTGCCTAAAAATAGTATTGCTTCTTGGAATAAGTGCAAAGATGCTTTTATCTCTAAGTATTTTCCTCCCGCTAAGATCATCTCTCTTAGAAACGATATTATGAATTTTAAGCAACTTGATCATGAACATGTTGCACAAGCTTGGGAGAGGATGAAATTATTGATACATAATTGCCCTACCCATGGTTTGAATTTGTGGATGATTATACAAAAATTTTATGCCGGATTGAATTTTGTTTCTAGAAATCTTTTAGATTCGGCCGCGGCAGGCACTTTTATGGAAATTAATTTAGGAGAAGCTACTAAACTCCTAGATAATATTATGGTTAATTATTCTCAATGGCACACTGAAAGATCTACTAATAAAAAAGTGCATGCGATAGAAGAAATTAATGTTTTGAGTGGAAAGATGGATGAACTTATGAAATTATTTGCTACTAAGAGTGTTTCTTCTGATCCTAATGACATGCCTTTGTCTACTTTGATTGAGAATAATAATGAATCTATGGATGTGAATTTTGTTGCTAGGAATAATTTTGGTAACAATGCGTATAGAGGAAACATTAATCCTAGGCCTTATCCTAGCAATTCCTCTAATAATTATGGTAATTCCTACAACAATTATTATGGAAATTTTAATAAGATGCCCTCTTAATTTGAGACTAGTGTTAAAGAGCTTATGAATCCGCAAAAGAATTTCAATGCTTTGCTTGAAGAGAAATTGCTTAAAGTTGATGAATTGGCTAGGAACATTGATATAATTTCTCTTGATGTGGATTCTTTAAAGATTAGATCTATTCCTCCTAAGCATGATATCAACGAGTCTCTCAAAGCCATGAGAATTTCCATTGATGAGTGCAAAGAAAGAACCGCTAGGATGCGTGCTAAGAAAGATTGCTTTATGAAAGCGTGTTCTTCTAATTTCTATGAAAATAAAGATGAAGATCTAAAAGTTATTGATGTGTCCCCTATTAAATCTTTGTTTTGCAATATGAATCTTGATAATGATGGGACTGAATATGATTCACCTTTACCTAGAAGGCGTTCCAAAAATTCGGAGTTTTTAGATCTTGATGCTAAATTTGATAAAAGTGGGATTGAAGAGAACGAAACCCTAGATATTAATAAACCCACTATTTTGGATTTCAAGGAATTTAATTATGATAAGTTCTCTTTGATAGATTGTATTTCCTTGTTGCAATCCGTGCTAAATTCTCCTCATGCTTATAGTCAAAATAAAGCTTTTACCAAACATATCGTTGATGCTTTGATGCAATCTTATGAAGAAAAACTTGAGTTGGAAGTTTCTATCCCTAGAAAACTTTATGATGAGTGGGAACCTACTATTAAAATTAAGATTAAAGATCATGAGTTCTATGCTTTATGTGATTTGGGTGCTAGTGTTTCCACGATTCCAAAAACTTTGTGCGATTTGCTAGGTTTCCATGATTTTGATGATTGCTCTTTAAACTTGCACCTTGCGGATTCCACTATTAAGAAACCTATGGGAATAATTAATGATGTTCTTATTGTTGCAAATAGGAACTATGTGCCCGTAGATTTTATCGTTCTTGATATAGATTGCGATCCTTCATGTCCTATTATTCTTGGTAGACCTTTCCTTAGAACAATTGGTGCAATTATTGATATGAAGGAAGGGAATATTAGATTCCAATTTCCATTAAAGAAGGGCATGGAACACTTCCCTAGGAAGAAAATAAAATTACCATATGAATCTATCATGAGAGCCACTTATGGATTGCCTACCAAAGATGGCAATACCTAGATCTATCCTTGCTTTTATGCCTAGCTAGGGGCGTTAAACGAAAGCGCTTGTTGGGAGGCAACCCAATTTTATTTTTAGTTTTTTTTTCTTTTTGCTTATGTTTAGGAATAAATATTTGTTCTAGCCTCTGGTTAGATGTGTTTTTATGTTTTAATTAGTGTTTGTGCCAAGTTAAACCTATAGGATCTTCTTGGATTATAGTTATTTGATCTTGCAGAAATTTCCAGAAACTTTCTGTTCACGAAAACAATTGTTAAAAATCACCAGAACGTGATAAAATACTGATTCCAATTGCTGCTGATCAATAAATAAATTACCTAGGTCGTCCTATTTTGGCTGTTTTTTGGAGTTCCATAAGTTTGCGTTAGTTACAGATTACTACAGACTGTTCTGTTTTTGACAGATTCTGTTTTTCTTGTGTTGTTTGCTTATTTTGATGAATCTATGGCTAGTAAAATAGTTTATAAACCATAGAGAAGTTGGAATAAAGTAGGTTTAGCACCAATATAAATAAAGAATGAGTTCATTACAGTACCTTGAAGTGGTCTTTTGTTTTCTTTCGCTAACGGAGCTCACGAGATTTTCTGTTAAGTTTTGTGTTGTGAAGTTTTCAAGTTTTGGGTGAAAAATTTGATGGATTATGGAACAAGGAGTGGAAAGAGCCTAAGCTTGGGGATGCCCATGGCACCCCCAAGATAATATAAGGACACCAAAAAGCCAAAGCTTGGGGATGCCCCGGAAGGCATCCCCTCTTTCGTCTACTTCCATCGGTAACTTTACTTGGAGGTATATTTTTATTCACCACATGATATGTGTTTTGCTTGGAGCGTCTTGTATGATTTGAGTCTTTGCTTTTTAGTTTACCACAATCATCCTTGCTGTACACACCTTTCGAGAGAGACACACATGATTCGGAAATTATTAGAATACTCTTTGTTCTTCACTTATATCTTTTGAGTTATATAGTTTTGCTCTAGTACTTCACTTATATCTTTTAGAGCACGGTGGTGGATTTTTTTTATAGAAACTATTGATCTCTCATGTTCACTTAGATTATTTTGAGAGTCTTAAATATCATGGTAATTTGCTTAAATAATCCTAATATGCTAGGTATTCAAGAATAATAAAAACTTTCTTATGAGTGTGTTGAATACTAAGAAAAGTTTGATGCTTGATGATTGTTTTGAGACATGGAGGTAATAATATCAAAGTCGTGCTAGTTGAGTAGTTGTGAATTTGAGAAATGCTTGTGTTGAAGGTTGCAAGTCCCGTAGCATGCACGTATGGTAAATGTTATGTAACAAATTTGAAACATGAGGTGTTCTTTGATTGTCCTCCTTATGAGTGGCGGTCGGGGATGAGCGATGGTCTTTTCCTACCAATCTATCCCCCTAGGAGCATCCGCGTAGTGCTTGGTTTTTGATGACTTGTAGATTTTTTAATAAGTATGTGAGTTCTTTATGACTAATGTTGAGTCCATGGATTATACGCACTCTCACCCTTCCATCATTGCTAGCCTCTTCGGTACCGTGCATTGCCCTTTCTCACATTGAGAGTTGGTGCAAACTTCGCCGGTGCATCCAAATCCCGTGATATGATACTCTCTTTCACACATAAACCTCCTTATATCTTCCTCAAAACAGGCACCATACCTACCTATTATGGCATTTCCATAGCCATTCCGAGATATATTGCCATGCAACTTTCCACCATTCCGTTTATCATGACATGTTCATCATTGTCATATTGCTTAGCATGATCATGTAGTTGACATAGTATTTGTGGCAAAGCTACCGTTCATAATTCTTTCATACATCTCACTCTTGGTTCATTGCATATCCCGGTACACCGCCGGAGGCATTCATATAGAGTCATACTTTGTTCTAGTATCGAGTTGTAATCATTGGTTTGTAAATAAATAGAAGTGTGATGATCATCATTTTCTAGAGCATTGTCCCAAGTGAGGAATAAAAAAAAGATAAAGGCCATAAAAAAAGGAAGGCCCAAAAAAATGAGAGAAAAAGAGAGAAGGGACAATGTTACTATCCTTTACCACACTTGTGCTTCAAAGTAGCACCATAATATTCATGATAGAGAGTCTCTTCTTTTGTCACTTTCATATACTAGTGGTAATTTTTCATTATAGAACTTGGCTTATATATTCCAACAATCGGCCTCCTCAAGTGCCCTAGGTCTTCGTGAGCAAGCAAGTTGGATGCACACCCACTTAGTTTCTTGTGTTGAGCTTTCATACATTTATAGCTCTAGTGCATCCGTTGCATGGCAATCCCTACTCCTTGCATTAACATCAATCGATGGGCATCTCCATAGCTCATTGATTAGCCTCGTTGATGTGAGACTTTCTCCTTTTTTGTCTTCTCCACATAACCCCCATCATCATATTCTATTCCACCCAAAGTGCTATGTCCATGGCTCGCGCTCATGGATTGCGTGAGGGTTTATAAGTTTGAGATTACTAAAGTATGAAACAATTGCTTGGCTTGTCATCGGGGTTGTGCATGATGAGAGCATTCTTGTGTGACGAAAATGGAGCATGACTAAACTATATGATTTTGTAGGGATGAACTTTCTTTGGCCATGTTATTTTGAGAGGACATAATTGCTTAGTTAGTATGCTTGAAGTATTATTATTTTTATGTCAATATGAACTTTTATCTTGAATCTTTTGGATCTGAATATTCATACCACAATTAAGAAGAATTACATTGAAATTATGCCTAGTAGCACTCCGCATCAAAAATTCTGTTTTTATCATTTACCTACTCGAGGACGAGCAGGAATTAAGCTTGGGGATGCTTGATACGTCTCCAACGTATCTATAATTTTTGATTGCTCCATGCTATATTATCTTCTGTTTTGGACATTATTGGGCTTTATTATTCACTTTTATATTATTTTTGGGACTAACCTATTAACTGGAGGCCCAACCCAGAATTGCTGTTTTTTGCCTATTTCAGAGTTTCGCAGAAAAAGAATATCAAACGGAGTCCAAACGGAATGAAACCTTCGGTAACGTGATTTTTGGAACGAACAAGATCCAGGAGACTTGGACCCTACGTCAAGCAACCAACAGGGAAGCCACGAGGTAGGGGGCGCCCACCCCCCCAGGGCGCGCCCTCCACCCTCGTGGGGCCCCTGTTGCTCCACCGACGTACTTCTTCCTCCTATATATACCTACGTACCCCCAAACGATCAGAAACGGATCCAAAACCCTAATTCCACCGCCGCAACCTTCTGTACCCATGAGACCCCATCTTGGGGCCTGTTCCGGAGCTCCACCGGAAGGGGCATTGATCATGGAGGGCTTCTACTTCAACACCATAGCCCCTCCGATGAAGTGTGAGTAGTTTACCTCAGACCTTCGGGTCCATAGTTATTAGCTAGATGGCTTTCTCTCTCTTTTTGGATCTCAATACAATGTTCTCCCCCTCTCTCGTGGAGATCTATTCGATGTAATCTTCCTTTTGCAGTGTGTTTGTTGAGACCGATGAATTGTGGGTTTATGATCAAGTTTATCTATGAACAATATTTGAATCTTCTCTGAATTCTTTTATGTATGATTGGTTATCTTTGCAAGTCTCTTCGAATTATCAGTTTGGTTTGGCCTACTAGATTGATCTTTCTTGCAATGGGAGAAGTGCTTAGCTTTGGGTTCAATCTTGCGGTGTCCTTTCCCAGTGACAGTAGGGGCAGCAAGGCACGTATTGAATTGTTGCCATCGAGGATAATAAGATGGGGTTTTTATCATATTGCATGAATTTATCCCTCTACATCATGTCATCTTGCTTAAGGCGTTACTCTGTTCTTATGAACTTAATACTCTAGATGCATGCTGGATAGCGGTCGATGTGTGGAGTAATAGTAGTAGATGCAGGCAGGAGTCGGTCTAGTTGTCTCGGACGTGATGCCTATATACATGATCATACCTAGATATTCTCATAACTATGCTCAATTCTGTCAATTGCTCAACAGTAATTTGTTCACCCACCGTAAAATACTTATGCTCTTGAGAGAAGCCACTAGTGAAACCTATGGCCCCCGGGTCTATCTTCATCATATTAATCTTCCAACACTTAGTTATTTCCTTTGCTTTTTACTTTGCTTTTATTTTCCTTTGCATCTTTATCATAAAAATACCAAAAATATTATCCTATCATATCTATCAGATCTCACTCTCGTAAGTGACCGTGTAGGGATTTACAACCCCTTATCGCGTTGGTTGCGAGGATTTATTTGTTTTGTGTAGGTGCGAGGGACTCGCGCGTAGCCTCCTACTGGATTGATACCTTGGTTCTCAAAAACTGAGGGAAATACTTACGCTACTTTGCTACATCACCCTTTCCTCTTCAAGGGAAAACCAACGCAGTGCTCAAGAGGTAGCATGCTGCAATTCGGTAGCTGCCTCTACGAAGACAAAAAAAAGAGACATCAACAATAAACAAAGAAGACAAGTGGTTGCCGGGAGATCCGGCCTGACTGCTCAGCAGTCAGCCCGAATCTCGGGGACTACACCCAGCGGGTGCACTGATGCGCCCCCGCGAGAGAGAAGACGGAGTGCTTACTCCGCCTCTCGGTCAAATCAGTGGTCCGCTTGGCCAGCTCCTGGACATGGGAGTTGAAGGCGGCCACGCGGATGTTGTGGTAATCCTGCAACGAAGACAACAGAAGAGAAAATGAGTTAGCACTCGGAACCGACCTTGAAGTTCCAGGCCGCCTGCTCAGCAGCCAGCCCGGAACTCGAGGACTACACCCAGTGGGTGCGCTGACGCGCCCCCACAGAAGATTACAAGAATAAAAAACGAAAGTAAGCAGCATACCCGCACGGCAGCCCGCGTCGCCAGGAACTCCTGCGTGTACTGCTGGAGAGCAGCAGCCTGGGCCTTGAACCGGGCCTGGACATCATGCGCAGCCGTGTTCAGAACACCCGTCCCACCCCCAGGCGTCCACTCCGAAGGGGCGGCACTGGTGGCCTCGGCATCAGGGGCTGACGAGCTAGTAGCCCCAATCTCCAACGGCCGCGGCGCTGAAGCCGCCTTCTCCGCACGACGGCGCGCCGGCGTACGAATCATGGGAAGCGGACCCACGAGCAACCCTCCGCCAGATGGCGGCCCCGGCGACGCTTCGGGCCGACTGCCCTGAGCGTCAGCAGTCGGCGTGCGCGGGGGCTCCGCCACCTCCAAAACGACGGGATCCGCCACCCTCCTCTCCAAGACCGACTGGTCGCCCCCGCCTCCACCAGCCGACACTTGGCTATCCGGCACCAGCAGCTCCGCATGCTGAGGGCCACCGGGTTCCGGAGCCCGACCGCGGAGCGCCTCCTCCGCCTGCACCTTGGCGGCCGCGCCCGCCTGCTCCTTGGCCGTCGTGTCGGCCTGAGCCACCGCGTCGGCCTTCGCCTGCGCTGCCTTCTCCAGGGCCGCGGCCTCCCGCTCTTCCCATGCCTCCTGCGCGTTCCTCTCCATCGCCTCCTGGAGGTCGGCGAGCGTCTCTATGCAGCGGGGCTCTACAGAGCCGGCTGTCGCCCCAATCACCGAGGCAGACGGGGCCCACAAGAGAGAGAGCGGGGCCCTACGAAGACATGGCAACGAGAAGCCGATAAGAAAACTACAAAAAGAAGAAAAGAAAACGCAAGGAAAGATCGAATACTTACGCCGACACCATCGGGGGCTGCTTTGGGGCCTTCAAGAATTGGGCCGCCTTCGCGGCGGCCGTGTTCTTGGGCTTCTTGGGCCGGCTGCCGAACAATCCAGCGTCAGCTCGGTGCTTCGGCGTGCCGCCTGCTACAGACGGCGCAACTGCGGAGCTAGCGCCTGCCTTGTCGGTGCCGCGGCCGCGGCGCGGCTCGTTGCCCTCCTCCTCATCATCCGGCCAATCCTCAAGGCCGCCTCCCGAAGAGCCGCCTGCTCCATCACCACCGCCGCCTGTGGTGTCGTCCTCTTCCATGGCGGCCGCCCCCAAGTCGGGGTCGTCCAGGTCGCTCACTGACCGGTCCGGCAGGTACTCCTGGCCCGAGGCCAGAGCGTCAGCCACCGACTAGGTCGAGAAGATCTGCATCGTGTCCGACTGGTCAGCCGGCAGAATAGAACCCGGACAAATGAAGGGAGAAAGGATCGAAAGACTCACCGCGGGCGGTGGGTGTGCGCGTCTGTACGGCAGCTTGCCGAACTGCCATCCTTCTCCGCGAGCTTGCAATTGGAGAAGTAATTCACCAGCGGGACCACCTCCACGTCCGGCAGCTCCTTGGTGCACATCCGACAAGTGGCCCGGTGCCCGCTCATGTGGCTGATGATGTGGGGCCGGGCTTGAAGGGGGAGCACTCGGCGCGCCACGAAGGTGGCCAGCAGATCCGAGGCCTTGAGGCCTTCCGACTCCGTCATCACCTGAAGCTGGGCGAGAGCGGTGGAGGAGGCGGCCGACAGGTGCTTCGGCTGAAACTGCCAGTTTGTGCGAGGCTCGACTGGCGGGCCGACTTCATAATCCGGCAGGTTGACGTAGTCCATCGTCGGATGGATGTTCTTGACGTAGAAGTATGATTTCTACCACAGCTTGGCAGACTGCAGCAAGGCGAGGGAGGGGAAGCTGACCCCGGTACCCGAACGCCGCACTGCGACGCAGGCTCCGCATTGAACCGCCTCGTTCTTGACGGCGGTGCCGAGCTTGAGGTAGAAGAATTCCCCCCAGAGCTCGAGGGTGGGGAGAATGCCGAGGTAGCCTTCACAGAGGGTGACGAAGGCGGCCAGTAGCACCACAGTATTCAGCGTGAGGTGGTGCGGCTGGACTCTGTAGAACGTGAGGAAGGAATGGAAGAAGCTGCTCGCCGGCAGGCCGAAGCCGCGAAGAAAGTGCGACCGGAAGACGACACGTTCGCCGTCCTCCGGCGCCAGCAAGATTTCTGCCTCGGGGGGGGGGGGGCACGCACCTTCACGTGCGTCTCGCGGGGCAGCCGCCGCGTCTGGTGAAGAAAGGAGAGATGATCTTCATGGACGTTGGAGCAGTCCCAGTCACCGGCCCGTTCGCGCGCCATGGACTTGGGTGCTCGACGGAGGCGCGGCGCGGCGACGAGTGGGCGAATCCACGGCAGAGCAAGGAAGCTGCGGTGAAGAGAAGCCCGGCAATGGCGAGCTGCAGTAGCGCCTCGGCGAGAGGAAGGGGCGCTACGACGGCGGAGAGGAGAAGAAAAATGGCAAAGGCAAAGGGAGAGGAGGGCGCGCGTGCGTATGCCGCCCCCTCCCCCTACTTATAGCCCCAGGCGGCGGAGCCGAGGGGCGAGGCGTGGGGGGGGGGGGGTCGTGGGATTAACTATGCCCCACTCCCCCACATAACCCGTGCCAATAAAGGCGTGTATTAACTGCCACAGAAGGCCGACCGCCCGCCTCGGCCGCAGCGGATCCGCGCGCGTGCTGAGGCCCTATAGTGGCGGGCCCCGGCCTGCAGCGATGTCCCGTCGCGCGCGTGGGCTGGCAGGCCGGCCTGGCCTGCTGGGGCCTCGTGGCGGGCGAGCAACAGGCGACAAGCCAACCATCCGGCCGGCATGCCACATGGCCCTACCACGACGCTTCGAATTCACCAGGCGGCCGGCCTGGCCGTGGCCGACTCCTAGCTGTCGGCGCCTCGAGAAGACGGACGAAGCAGAGCAATCAGACAACTCGAAGTAGGAAGCCGCTGAGGCTCCTCGCCTCTTCAGCCACGGCGCCCCACCAGCTTCGGGGACTACTGTCGGAGTAAATGACCCGGGTAGCCTCATCAGCCCCCTATGGTATTTCAAGACATCGGGGCTAGCTGCGCCCCTCAAAGAATCTGAGGCGGATGGCCGCCTTCTTGGGCCGGCTGGGCCAAGCGACCGACTGCTAGAAGGCAGCGGAGCCCTGAAGGTGGCCACGAGGTGAGCCGACTCCTAGCAGGCGGCCCCTCATTCCCTAGAAGTCAGCACCTCATTACAATGACAAGACAGGGCGTGGCTACAGTGCCGCCTGCCACCCTCGAATCTAGGGCAGAACGTGGCCATAGTGCAGCGTACCGGGCGGACACCCCTTGCCCGGCGCAGCACTGTTGCCACACAGCCCGTGACATCATCCATGGCAGAGGGAGCCATGCTCCCACGATGGGCTGTCGGTACGGCCCGCAGGCGACGGGCCCTACCTGTCCATGAGATACCAGAAGGCGGCAAGCCTTGACTAGGCGGCGTGGGTATGGGCCGACTCCTAGCAGGCGACCCGTCCTCTCCCTTGAAGTCTGTGCGCCATTAACCAGATAAGACGGGGTGTGGCTACAGTGAGCGCCCGCCAGGCGGGGGAACTGTAGCCACGCCCTCCCGGACAAAGCCTCCGTCATCAGGGGCGAGGCTACAGTGCGGAGCAGCCGACAGGACCCGTAGGCGGCGGGCCCCACCTGTCGGCCAAGGACACGGCAGCCGGCGGGCCCGAGCAGCCGGCAGAGAAGTCGGCGACCAGAGACACTGACGGCCGGGTCCTACACCCGACTGAATTACCATTGTACCCCTGGGGGGTAGACCTATATAAACCCCCTAGGGCACCCATGCAAAGGGTTCAACACCATAGACACCACACACATATAGAGAGAGTGGAGTAAGGGCTAGCCTTGTTTTTCTTCCTCCTCTAGCCCAAACAGCTCAAGGAGCAAGCTTGTAGCTACTTGTTGAGATAGTGATCATGTGGAGACCCCACAGAGCAGGACTAGGGGTGTTATCTCCTAGGAGAGTCCCAAACATGGCTAAGACTCGCCAGCACAGGCGATCTCGCTCACTCCCGCTTCTAGGCACCGGTGACGTACTCTTGTCTCCCTCCATGATAAGCCACCACCTGGCATATGTTGCTAGATACCCCTGACATGTGTAGTAATAGTAGTAGATGCAGAATCGTTTCGGTCTACTTGACACGGACGTGATGCCTATATTCATGACCATTGTCTTAGATATTGTCATAACTTTGCGCTTTTCTATCAATTGCTCGGCAGTAATTTGTTCACCCACCGTATTATTTTCTATCTTGAGAGAGCCTCTAGTGAAACCTATGCCCCCCGGGTCTATTTTCCATCATATAAATTTCCAATCAACAATATAAGTTTCTGATCTATTATTTTGCAATCTTTTACTTTCCGATCTATAAACCAAAAATACCAAAAATATTTACTTTATTGTTTATCTATCTCTATCAGATCTCACTTTTGCAAGTAACCGTGAAGGGATTGACAACCCCTTTATCGCGTTGGGTGCAAGTTGTTTGATTGTTTGTGCAGGTATTCGTTGATTTGTGCATTGTTTCCTACTGGATTGATACATTGGTTCTCAAACTGAGGGAAATACTTATCTCTACTTTGCTGCATCACCCTTTCCTCTTCAAGGGAAAAACCAGCGCAAGCTCAAGAAGTAGCATACCCCGACACAAATTGCATCAAATCCACCCCCTCAACCTATCGAATCCATTTGCTCTCTCCTCTCTTCTTCCTCCTCTGCGCCAGATGCCTGATAACTCCGCCGCCACCCTTACTCCACAGCCGTTCCAAGCCTCAGCACTGTCAGCACCGATATATCAGTCCTCTCTACCGTGCTCGCTGCTGCGGACTTTGTCGCCGGCCCCGATGCCACCGCGGTATGTCCAACAACTATCGGGCTGCCCCTTGCGCTCTATGTGTTTGACACATTGCCTAAACCTATTTTTAGTGATTTATTCATAGGGAAAATGGTGCATTCCGATGCTTTGTTGGACGAGGAGTATGGACCGACGGAGCTTGATAAAATGATTGAAGATGATTTCTTTGATTCATCGGATTCGGACAAGGAAGTGGACATGATCATGTGATGATCCACAAGTATAGGGGATCTATCATAGTCCTTTCGATAAGTAAGAGTGTTGAACCCAATGAGGAGCAGAAGGAAATGACAAGCGGTTTTCAGCAAGGTATTCTTTACAAGCACTGAAATTATCGGTAACAGATAGTTTTGTGATAAGATAATTCGTAACGGGTAACAAGTAACAAAAGTAAATAAGGTGCAGAAAGGTGGCCCAATCCTTTTTGTAGCAAAGGACAAGCCTGGACGAACTCTTATATAAAGCAAGGCGCTCCCGAGGACACATGGGAATTGTTGTCAAGTTACTTTTCATTATGCTCATATGATTTGCGTTCGTTACTTTGATAAATTGATATGTGGGTGGACCGGTGCTTGGGTGCTGCCCTTCCTTGGAAAAGCCTCCCACTTCTGATTAACACCTCTCACAAGCATCCACAACTACGAAAGAAGAATTAAGGTAAACCTAACCATAGCATGAAACATATGGATCCAAATCAGCCCCTTACGAAGCAACGCATAAACTAGGGTTTAAGCTTCTGTCACTCTAGCAACCCATCATCTACTTATTACTTCCCAATGACTTCCCCTAGGCCCAAATAATGGTGAAGTGTCATGTAGTTGACGTTCACATAACACCACTAGAGGAGAGACAACATACATCTCATCAAAATATCAAACGAATATCAAATTCACATGATTACTTATAACAAGACTTCTCCCATGTCCTCAGGAACAAACGTAACTACTCACAAAGCGTGTTTATGATCAAGATCAGAGGAGTATTAATTATCATTAAGAATCTGAAAATATAATCTTCCACCGAATAAACCAACTAGCATCAACTACAAGGAGTAATCAACACTACTAGCAACCCACAGGTACCAATCTGAGGTTTTGAGACCAATATCGAATACAAGAGATGAACTAGGGTTTGAGAGGAGATGGTGCTAGTGAAGATGTTGATGGAGATCGACCCCCTCTCGATGAGAGGATCGTTTGTAATAATGATGGCGATGATTTCCCCCTCCCGGAGGGATGTTTCCCTAGCAGAACAGCTCCGCCGGAACCCTAGATTGGTTCTGCCCAGGTTCCGCCTTGAGATGGCAGCGCTTCGTCCCGAAAGCTTCCTTCTGATTTTCTCCAGGTCAAAACACACCATATAGAAGAATATGGGTGTCGGAGGCCTGCCAGGGGGCCCACAAGGACGGGGGGCGCGCCCTCCACCCTTGTGGCTGGCTGGTGGCCCCCTCTCGTATTTTCTTCGCCCAATATTTTTTATATATTCCAAAAACATTCTCCGTGAAGTTTCAGGACTTTTGGAGTTGTGCAGAATAGGTCTCTAATATTTGCTCCTTTTCTAGTCAAGAATTCCAGCTGTCGGCATTCTCCCTCTTCATGTAAACCTTATAAAATAAGATTGAAAAGGCATAAGTATTGTGATATAATGTGTAATAACAGCCCATAATGCAATAAATATCAATGTAAAAGCATGATGCAAAATGGACGTATCAACTCCCCCAAGCTTAGACCTCGCTTGTCCTCAAGCGAAAACCGATATCGAAAAATATGTCCGCATGTTTAGAGATAGAGGTGTCGATAAAATAAAATACGGACATGAGGGCATCATGATCATCTTTAGAGAAGCAACATATAATGCCATATAGTTTCTTATGCTAAAGTAACAATTTGTTCAGAAAGTATGAATTAGAAACTTCATTGAAAACTAACAAATTATGATCTCAGTCATTGAAGCAATTGCAATTTATCATAACATCGGAAAGAGTCAATTCAACTATCATTTAATCTTTCACAATTGCTGACACTCACGCGATACTTATGGGTTCAAAGTTTCAATCGGACACAGAGAAAGATAGGGGCTTATAGTTTCGCCTCCCAACCTTTTACCGCAATGGTAATGTCAACAATAATACTTTATGATAACCTACATCTGAGTGGATATATATATCCGGATCTCTCCAACACATAGTGCTTGCCAAAGGAAAAAGTGTAAAAAGGAAAGGTGATGATCACCATGACTCTTGTATAAGGATAGAAGATAAAAGTAAAAGATAGGCCCTTCGCAGAGGGAAGTAGAGGTTGTCATGCGCTTTTATGGTTGGATGCACAAAATCTTAATGCAAAAGAACGTCACTTTATATTGCCGCTTGTGATAAGGACCTTTATTATGCGGTTAGTTGCTTTTATTTCTTCCATATCACAAGTTCGTATAAAGCTCATTTTCTTCACACTAATAGATCATACATATTTAGAGAGCAATTTTTATTGCTTGCACCAATGAAAACTTACTTGAAGGATCTTACTCAATCCATAGGTAGGTATGGTGGACTCTCATGGCAAAACTGGTTTAAGGGATGTTTGGAAGCACAAGTAGTATATCTACTTGGTTCAAAGAATTTGGCTAGCATGAGAGGGAAAGGCAAGCTCAACATGTTGGATGATCCTTGACAATATAACTTCTATTTGGATATAAGAAAAACATAACCTATTATGTTGTCTTCCTTGTCCAACATCAACTTTTCATCATGTCATATTTTAATGAGTGCTCGCAATTACAAAAGATGTCCAAGATAGTATATTTATATGTGAAGCCTATCTTTCTTTATTACTTCCTATTAATTGCAACAATGACCAAAACTATGTTTGTCAACTCTGAACAGCTTTTATTCATCATACTCTTTATATGTGAAGTCATTACTCTCCATAAGATCAATATATGATCTTTTTATTTCTTCTTGTTCTTTATTTAATTTTATTCCCTCAAGATCATAGCAAGATATCAAAGCCCTCAACTCAAAACTACTCTTTATTATATGTAGCTCATGGACTCAATTACATAGATAGAGATCGAAACAAAACTCAAAGCTAGATCATACTAATTTTTTTATTCTACTAGATCAAGATATAACCGAAAGGATCGAACTAAGAAAAACGATAAAGGTAAAGATGTGATGGTGATACGATACCGGGGCACCTCCCCCAAGCTTGGCAGTTGCCAAGGGGAGTGCCCATACCCATGTAATTATGTATCTTTCTTCGGAGGTGGTGATGTGATATTCTTGGCGATGATGCCCCTTAGGATGCAATTCTCTTCCTCAAGCTTATTTATTTGGCGCTTAAGATCCATTACTTCCTTGCGAAGTTTGCCCGTGACGGCTAGAGCTCCATTCACCCATGGATGTTTCATAGCTGTGGGAGAAAAGGCAACACTCTTTTTCATATTTTCATAAGAGAGAAATCTAGCATTGGGAGGAATGACCGAATTTGGTATTGTTGAGCTCTGATGTTCCTCCAGCATTAATCTGGTTTGAAGACGAGAGGTAACTTCTTGATCCTCCTCCATGACGTCCACCCTTTTCAAGTCAGCCTCCATCTCTTCCTCGGTTGATTGCCCGAAGTGGTCAGCTTCGCTATATGCTCTTGGGCCTGGCGTCGGGTGAGATACCCGACTATGATAGCCTGGTTTTTGCCCTTTATTATTTACTTGAAATTTCATTTGAAAGTTTTTGAAACTTGGAGTTTCTGAATCTTTTCATTTGGACTTAAACACTTGGGCATCCTTGGCTTTCACCCAAGTGTTCACTTCTCTCCCAAACCATCACTTCACTTCTGGTCCACCACAAAATAACCTTTGGAATATTTTTCTAAATGAAAAATATTCATTTTCTCTCAAAAACCCTAAGCCAGATCTGTTTGCTTCAAGGCAACCCTAATTTTTATGGCTCAGAATATTCTAAGATAATTCACAAATATTCTAGGGACCCTAGGGCACCTCCCTGAGCAAAAATATTTCATCACTTTTTGGAATATTTTTGCTACAGAAAATCTTTTCTGTTCTGGACAGAAATGGTGGTTTCTACAGCAACTACCATTTTACTTGCTCCATTTGACCTGAACTTTCTTGTGCATCTTTACCTTAGTAACTTATAACTAGCCTCCAAAGCACAGCCCCAAACTCCCAGCCATTTGACCACAGTAACATCACAAAGTTACTGACCAGAAACTTACCTGGCTTGTAAAATCTTCTCTACTGCACCTGGATCCAAACCAAACCGTGGTAAACTTCAAAACTACCACGAACAACATGCCAGACATGATTTTTGGACGAAGGCTGGCCTGAGGAGCGAGTTCGCGCGGTGACCACGCGTCTCCCTGATGCCAGGCATGCGTGTCGACGCGCTCTGGGTGACGCCGAGCGCTCTGTTCGAGCGTGCTCGCTTCCCCTGCCTGCCCAACCATGCCAAACCCCGCCACCATCATCGTCTCGACGTCCTTAACTCCTCCCTGGCACTCACCGACGCCGGAGCTCGCCGCAGCGAGCACGGGCAAGGTCCGGCCAGCCCAACAGTGCGGAGCTCACTGTGCTCGTCGCCATCCCCTTGATCCTGTGCTCGTCTCCGCTCGCCCACAGTGGTCGCGTGACGTCCGTCGCCTTCTGCCCCCCTCACTGACGCCGCTCGTCACCGGGCGCTGTGGACAGGTGTCCACCGGCGGAGCCCGAAGCACCCTCGCCGCTCGCCTATAAATAGAGCCACCCCAGCCTCCTCGAGCACCATCCAGCACTCACACACACCCCACGATCGAGTAGGAAGCCGTAGCCCGGCCGGGCAGGCCTCGGGCCGCCGTCCCCGAGCACGAGCTCGCCGGCGATCCCCTCTGGTCGCCGCAGTAGCTCCAGCCCCTCCCAGGCCTGGGCGACCCCTCCAAGGCCTCCGCCTCTCTCCGGTGAGGCCATCTCGCCCACTTGGAGCCTCTGGAGTGACCTCCGCTCGTCGTCTTCCTCAACTCCGGTGACCTCCATGTTCTGCCTCCGCTTGCGAGCTAGTTTCCGACGACCGTCCAACCACCCCTAGCCACGCTACGGGTACGGGCAGGTGCGCCATCGTCCCCTCTCTCAATCCCTCCCTCTCGTTAGGGCCAAGGAGCCCTCGTCGCGGGCGAGAGCTCTGGTGAAGCCGCGGCCCTCTTTGTTTCTCTCTCCCTCTTCCCCAACCTGACTAGCGGGGGCCGCTAGTCAGCCACTCAGTACACGCGCGAAGCGGTACGAGTGGTGGCACCCCTGGGCTTTACGCCTTCGACGTCACCCCCAGCTGTTTCTTTTTATCCAAATTCATTTATATTCCAGAGAGCTTCAAACAATTTTAACTTTTTAACCATCAGTCCAAATGAGATGATTATTTTTGCATTGTGTTCTTTGAAAGGAAATCTAACAGCTCACCAAAGATGAGATTTTTCTGAGCTGTTTAGAATTTCTGGTGAATTTCAGAAGTGTTCTTGATATTCTCTTTTTGTGTTTAAAATTATTTTCAGAAGGTGAGGCTTGTCTTGAGGATCACCAGGAGGCTTGTGAACCTCATCTGCACTAAGGCAAGCCACAACAACATTTTTATGATGCCATTTCAATATTTGTGATTTTCTCACTTAAATGAAATGATTAACCCATGCATTTAAATAATTATTGAATTATTTGTATTCTGTTAAGTATTGGTCAGTTGTTATGCTTGATTTACAGAATAGTTGAAACTAGTTTAAGTGGGTAAAGCAAGTTAAAATTTATTTGAGGTGATGTTAGAAATAATTTTGTTATGCATGTTAGTAATTATTTAAAGCTTTGTGTTTGCATTCTTAAATTGATAAAAAATTGTTAGAAAATATTCTGTCAAATACTTGTTTAATCATATTACTTGTCTTACAGAATGTTTGAACCCAACTTAGTGATAAAGAAATTAAGAGTTGTTGATAATGATATCTTTTGGTCAAGCATATGAAAGATTTATCGGAGTTACTTTCTTGCATAGGAAATTAATAAAACTTGTTGCAAAATATTTTGGTTAAGTTGTGAGTCATTTTGAGCAAGTAGAGTAATATGAGTTGTTGACGTTTATGCTTGGTGTGCATATGGATGACGTCGGTCATATTTATCAATATGTGATGCATGTGTTGTTTTGCATTTCATGGCATGCTATGACACCGGTCATTTTTACTTTAAAGTTAATCCTGAATATAACTCAACTTGAATATACCGTTGACTGGGTCATGGTGCCGCTGAATCGAGTTTCTTTCTAGTGCAACCACATTTGCCTTGTGGGAAGGCCTTGATTCGGTCCATTGACACGGCCTCTGATCGGTGCCTCCATCTAGGGAAGATTATGTCGTGTTTGCCCTTGACCGGTAAGCACACATAATCTTGTGTGCTCGTTGATGAGATTATGGTACCGAGTCCCCGAGTGGGAGTGTTTTGACCACGACGGTGGTCGGGGTGTCTTTGGTAGACACGGGGCCACCCAGGACCAGCCCGTTGGGGATTTGGGTCGGAGTGGCCGGGAGAGTGTTGTGGCAATGGAGGGGTTTTGTCGGAATGCCGTTGGTCCACCCGAATGGGAATGCGAGGCCATGGGTTCCGTGGTGTGGGTACAATGTGCTACCTCTGCAGAGTGTATAATCTATCGATAGCCGAGTCCACGGTCATGGACACCTCGTACTAGGTCCCACCATGAGTCAACATTTAATAAAAATTGCACACTAAGCTATGAACTTTGCATTGTCAATGGATGGCAGAAAGACCATCGAGGTATTTGGGACCAAATGATGGTCGTGGTTGTGATCGCCGTAAGGATCATGAGTTGTTCTTGAGAAAGACCACTATGGTGGTGTGTTTGTGGTCCAGAGATGATCACAGTTGGTAAGCTGTCCTGAGGGACGTTCGGGCTTGATCACAGCATGTTGACATATAATGTTGCATTATTAATAATTGGTTAAATATCATGATATTGTTTGTCATTATGATTATGCTTGTTGTGAGCTTGCAAGTACATTCAATGTACTGACCTGGCGTGTCATGCCAGATTTCAGGAAAGTCTCGTTGGAAAGGAGCACTATTCGAGTCTAGATCGTGTCCACATCAGTGTCCCTGTGATATGGAACTTCCGCTACGATGTTATTCCTCTACCACGTAGTTGTTCGAGTCGAGGCCCCTTTATGTTCACTAAATAATGTACATATTGTTCCGCCGCACCGATTGTGCCGCTTGGCCTCGACCACTATTGTAATATGAACTCTGTTCCGCTAGCATCAATAAAGCGGTTGTTTTCTGTACCAATATGTTGTGTGTTGCCAGAAGACATGATCTCTGGGCTGGCAATGCAGGGTAAACCAGTCGCTTTGAGCCGGGGCGCTGAAGGAAATATGCCCTAGAGGCAATAATAAAGTATTATATATTTACTTATATCATGATAAATGTTTATTATTCATGCTAGAATTGTATTAACCGGAAACATAATGCATGTGTGAATACATAGACAAACAGAGTGTCACTAGTATGCCTCTACTTGACTAGCTCGTTAATCAAAGATGGTTATGTTTCCTAGCCATAGACATGAGTTGTCATTTGATTAACGGGATCACCTCATTAGGAGAATGACGTGATTGACATGACCCATTACGTTAGCTTAGCACCCGATCATTTAGTATGTTGCTACTGCTTTCTTCAGGACTTAGACATGTTCCTATGACTATGAGATTATGCAACTCCTGTTTACCGGAGGAACACTTTGTGTGCTACCAAACGTCACAACGTAAATGGGTGATTATAAAGGTGCTCTACAGGTGTCTCCAAAGGTACTTGTTGGGTTGGCGTATTTCGAGATTAGGATTTGTCACTCCGGTTGTCGGAGAGGTATCTCTGGGCCCACTCGGTAATGCACATCACTATAAGCCTTGCAAGCATTGTGACTAATGAGTTAGTTGCGGGATGATGTATTACGGAATGAGTAAAGAGACTTGCCGGTAACGAGATTGAACTAGGTATCGAGATACCGACGATCGAATCTCGGGCAAGTAACATACCGATAACAAAGGGAACAACGTATGTTGTTATGCGGTCTGACTGGTAAAGATCTTCGTAGAATATGTGGGAGCCAATATGGGCATCTAGGTCCCGCTATTGGTTATTGACCGGAGAGGTGTCTCGGTCATGTCTACACAGTTCTCGAACCCAAAGGGTCCGCACGCTTAAAGTTACGATGACAGTTATATTATGAGTTTATATGTTTTTATGTACCGAAGGTTGTTCGGAGTCCCGGATGTGATCACGGACATGACGAGGAGTCTCGAAATGCTCGAGACATAAAGATTGATATATTGGACGACTATATTCGGACACCGGAAGTGTTCCGGAGAAGTTTCGGATTAAACCGGAGTGCCGGAGGGTTACCGGAACCCCCCGGGGAAGTATTGGGCCTTAGTGGGCCTTGAGGGGAGAGAGAGGGCAGCAGCCAGGAGGTGGTGTGCCCCCTCCCAGGAGGAGTCCTAGTTGGACTAGGAGAGGGGGGCGCAGCCCCCTTTCCCTCTCCCTCTCCCTCTCTTTCCTTCCCCCCTTCTTTTCCTAGTAGGACTAGGAAAGGGGAGTCCTACTCCTACTAGGAGGAGGACTCCCCCTCTCTCCTTGGCGCGCCTAGGGCAGCCGGCCTCCCCCTTGCTCCTTTATATACGGGGGCAGGGGGGCACCTCTATACACACTTGATATACGATATTTTAGCCGTGTGCGGTGCCCCCCTCCACCATATTACACCTCGATAATACCGTTGCGGAGCTTAGGCGAAGCCCTGCGTTAGTGGAACATCATCATCGTCACCATGCCGTCGTGCTAACGAAACTCTCCCTCAACACTCGGCTGGATCGGAGTTTAAGGGACGTCATCGAGCTGAACGTGTGTAGAACTTGGAGGTGCCGTACGTTCCGTACTTGATCGGTCGGATCATGAAGACGTACGACTACATCAACAGCGTTGTGATAACGCTTCCGCTGTCGGTCTACGAGGGTACGTGGACAACACTCTCCCCTCTCGTTGCTATGCATCACCATGATCTTGCGTGTGCGTAGGAATTTTTTTGAAATTACTACGTTCCCCAACAGGCGCCACAACGGTTGGTACCAGAGCCGCGCTGACTGTAGGCCACACTAGACTACGACGTGTTAACTGGACGCTAGACACGAGTAAATGTGAGTGTCGGTAGCAATTATAGCTGGTTGGTTCATTGTAGTCATTTGATTATTATTTTTATGCTAACCTGTTAATGGTTGTGAGTGTAGATGGCTCCGGTGCCGTATCCGTGCCAGTTGCAGTTGATGCCGTACACGTCACCGCACCTTCTCCGCAACGTGTGGCGTCGGCTGTACCCTCACGGAGACGAACCAGTCTACCGTGTGTACCGGGAGCGTCTAGCAGACTCAGTGTATGAGTATCACGCAGTGGTTACTCTGCGCACCAGTTCCGATTCCAGCTCTTACACTCGCACTTCTCAGAGCGGTTACGCCTCCACCGCTTCTCAGGCTGTCCAGTTTGCCGCATTTGAGGTCCTTGTCGAGCTTCGTTATACCGAGGTTCAAATGCAGCATCACCCAGGATTCTATTACTACCCATCTCTGCACGACAACGGTCGTGTCCGTTTTCCTCTCGTTAACCCGGAGTCTGATAGTGTTGCTAGCCATCTTGCTCGCTATATCACTGCTAGCTATCTGATGATCCACGAGCTGGCTCGAGAGCTGACTCGTGCCTGTACTGCTTTAGCCGCTACCTTGGTCACTACTGGATCCACCACTACTCCATCCTCACTGGGATTTACCCCTTATGTCCCAGTTAGCTCTAGCTCCCCTATTTCGCCGGTTACTCCCCCGAGTAGCACAGGCGTTTCGGCCGTGAACCCTCTCAATACTCCTGCCGAGTGGGTCTCACTTCTTGCTACTCCTGCAACCCCGATGCTTCATCCTACCCCTGCCCCTGAGGGAGAGCCCTCGAGGCAGGGTCGTCGTGTTACCTTTAACCCGGAGGTTTCCGTTAACCACGTCAGTTTGGGATCTGAGACCGCTTCAGGGGAGGACACCGCAGCACCAGCAAAGCAGTAGTGTCTTTGAGTATTCGCAGTCGTCTAGATGGTGTACGGATGTAGTTGTACGAGTCATGATGCTTCATGTATGAGAGTAGTGGAACCAGTCAGGTTGTTAAATTTTCATGTATGAGTCTATGTATAATTATGATGGGACTTTAATCGCCGTATTCTCTTCGCTCTTTTGTCTTTTTCGAGAATTGTTGCTGGCTTTTCCCCAATTTTATTCTTGGATGTCTCTAATATCGATTTCGTTGCCTTGGAAAAAATACTCAATAGGATGACGCGGGGAGGCGGCAGTAGCAACGTTCGTGAGGGAACTCCTGTTCGTCATTCCGCACGACAGGCAGGATATTCTCCCGAGCCGTACGTTCAGCCACCACCTCCTTCGCCTGATCCTCCCTCCACCGAGCAAGTTCTGCATATGTTTGAAGAAAAAGGAACAATGATCTGATTGAAATATTGAGAAGTGTGCAAGCTATAGTTGGACATAATGGAAATCAGAATGGTCATCACTCAAAGCTGTCAGATTTTCAGAGGACCAATCCAGCCAATTTCAGTCAGGTTGTTGACCCATTGGATGCAGACGATTGGTTGCGCACCATGGAGAAAAAGCTTGAGATCGCCCGTACTGAAGGAAATGATAAAGTCCCATTTGGAACCCATTACCTTGAAGGCGCAACTACCATATGGTGGGAAAATACAAAAGCCATGTGGCCGATTGATGAGGAAGTCACCCGGGAAAAATTCAAGGATAAGTTCCGCAAATATCACATCCCTACTGGAGTTATGAAGGCCAAGCAGCGTGAATTTCTCGCGCTTGTCCAAGGAAATCAATCTGTGGCTGAGTATCTGCAAAAATTCAATCATCTGGCCCGTTACTCTCTGTATGACGTAGCCACTGAAGAAAGGAAGATGGACATATTTCTTGGAGGTTTGAATCCGCAACTTCGGTGTGCTCTCAGTATGTTTGATTTCACGGATTTCCAAGCTCTGGTAGACAAGGCATTCATTGCTGAACGGGAACACAAGCTTATATCAGATAATAGGCCTGTTAACGACAACAAACGCAAGTTTGAGCCAAAGAAGGATGGGCAACCTATGCAAAAGGCTCGTACCTGGCAGCAGACTCAGGTGGAATACCAGCCAAATTGGCAGCAGAATGTTAACAAGACCACCACTCAAGTCAAGAATGTTGTGGCCAATCCAATGCATGAGGAGCGGCAGCGCAATAATTCTTGTTTCACTTGCGGGCAGCCCGGACATTATGCCAAACAGTGCCCCAAGAACCACAAGGTGAATGCGCTGAGCAGGCCACAAGTCAACTTTATGGAGTCAGGGCCAACCCAGCAAAACTTCACTGGGCACGTGAATCATATCTCCGCCGATGAATCCCAAGAGAAGCCAGAAGTCGTCATTGGTATGTTTTCTGTTAATGACATACCTGCAGTAATTTTATTTGACTCTGGGGCTTCCCATTCTTTTATTTCTCGGAGTTTTGCCGCCCAAAACAATTTTCCTTGCACAATTTTGGGCAAAAATATGCTGGTACAAACCCCGGGATCTATAATCAAGAGCAATCTAGTCTGCCGTGATCTGGAGATCAATATCAACGGGGTCCACTTTCCAACATCTCTGATAATCATTGAGTCTGAACAGTTGGATATTATATTGGGAATGAATTGGCTGACCAAATATCAAGTTTGTATAAACTGCGCAACCCGAGAAGTCAATTTAACCAGTCTGAATGGGCAGCTCACCAAATTCTATGCTCGCAAGCATATACCCAAGCCAGAACTAGTGTGCACTGCTGTGGTCGAATTGGAATTTATTCCTGTGGTCAGTGAGTACCCTGATGTGTTTCCAGAAGAACTGCCAGGCATGCCACCAGATCGGGAACTGGAATTTGCCATAGATCTTGTGCCCGGAACCGCACCATTATACAAGAAGTATTACCGGATGCCCTCATCAGAATTAGTGGAACTAAAGAAACAGCTTGACGAATTACTCCGGAAAGGTTATATTCGTCCCAGCTCTTCACCGTGGGGGTCACCTGCAATCTTCGTGGGTAAAAAGGATGGCAGTCTCCGTATGTGCATAGATTATCGCCAGCTGAATGAGGTCACCATCAAAAATAAATACCCACTGCCAAGGATTGATGATCTGTTCGATCAGCTCAGTGGGGCTAAAGTATTCTCAAAAATCGATTTACGGACCGGGTATCATCAGCTCAAGATTAAAAGGGAAGATATTCCTAAGACCGCATTCACTACACGATACGGTCTTTACGAATATACTGTGATGTCCTTTCGGTCTCACCAATGCCCCTGCCTTCTTCATGCATATGATGAACAAGGTGTTCATGGACTTCCTCGACAAATTTGTGGTAGTCTTTATCGACGACATCCTCATTTACTCCAAGAGTGAAGAAGAGCATAAGGATCACCTCCGGGCAGTGCTACAACGGCTCCGCAACCATCAGCTATACGCCAAGTTCAGTAAGTGCGAATTTTGGCTCAAGCAAGTTGGGTTTCTCGGGCATGTACTATCCGCCGAAGGCATAGCCGTGGACCCGAGCAAAGTAAAGGATGTGCTCGATTGGGTACCGCCCACGACTGTAACACAGATCCGGAGTTTCCTTGGATTAGCTGGATACTATCGTCGTTTCATTGAAGGGTTTTCCAAAATTGCTAAACCTATGACGGAACTGCTCAAAAAGGATACAAAGTTTGAGTGGACCAAGGACTGTGAGAAGAGTTTTTATGAGCTAAAGACGCGTCTGACAACCGCACCCGTATTGACTCTTCCAGACATTTATCGCAGCTTCGACGTGTACTGCGATGCCTCCAGACAAGGTATTGGTTGTGTATTGATGCAAGACGGCAAGGTAGTAGCCTATGCATCACGACAACTACGACCACATGAGGGAAATTATCCTACTCATGATTTGGAATTGGCTGCAGTGGTTCATGCATTAAAAATTTGGAGACACTATCTCATTGGAAAAAGGTGCCAAATTTTTACCGACCACAAAAGCCTCAAGTACATCTTCACTCAGCCAGATTTAAATCTCCGTCAGCGAAGATGGTTAGAGTTGGTCAAGGATTATGACCTTGGAATAAATTACCATCCAGGCAAGGCCAACGTCGTTGCCGATGCGCTCAGTCGAAAGCCCGTCAGCTTAAATGTCATGTTAAAATCATTGCCTACCGAACTTCAGGAGGAGATCGCTCAGCTCAACTTGGTCATCGTGGATGCTGGCCTCACTAATATTTTGGAAGTTACCCCCACACTTGAGATGGAAATCCGCAAGGCCCAGCCAGATGACGCCAAGCTACAAAAACATGCAAGGCAGCCCCCAGATTTCTTCAAGGACAACTTCGGTACCCTCCGATTCCGTGGACGAATTTGTGTACCAAATCAACCGGACTTGAAGAGGAAAATCTTGTCAGAAGCACACGAATCCTCGTATTCCATTCATCCGGGAAGTACGAAAATGTATGAAGACCTTAAACAAATATTCTGGTGGAATGGGATGAAGAAAGACATTGCCTATTTTGTAGCCTGTTGCGACATATGCAACAAGGTGAAAGCAGAGCATCAGAAGCCAGCCGGACTTCTCCAACCACTGCCAGTTTCACAATGGAAATGGGATGATGTTTGCATGGACTTCATCACCGGATTGCCTAGGACTCAGCGAGGCAAAGACGCAATCTGGGTTATAGTGGACACCCTAACCAAGGTTGCTCATTTCATCCCGGTCAGCACCAGATACAGAGCAAATGAACTGGCGCAACTGTATGTATCCAGAATCGTCAGTCTGCATGGGGTACCCCGGACTATCACTTCCGACCGAGGTTCTTTGTTTACCTCCGCTTTCTGGTCCCGCCTCCATCAAGCCTTGGGGACAGCACTAAAATATAGTACTGCTTATCACCCCCAGACGGACGGTCAGACAGAGCGAGTAAATCAAATACTCGAAGATATGTTGCGAGCCTGTGTGCTAGCCAACGGGGCGAACTGGGAAGATTGCTTGCCATACGCCGAGTTCTCGTATAACAACAGTTTCCAGACCAGTCTAAAGATGTCACCCTATGAAGCTCTATATGGTCGTAAGTGCCGCACTCCTCTAAATTGGTCTCAAGCTGGAGATAGCCATATCTTCGGAACCGATCTCATGATGGAAGCCGAGAAACAAGTCAGGGAAATCAGAGACCGACTGCAATTGGCCAAATCCCGTCAGAAGAGTTATTATGATGCAAAGCACCGGCAGGTCAGTTTTGAACCCGGAGAACATGTGTACCTCCGAGTCACTCCTATGAAAGGAGTTAAGCGATTTCAGACTCGTGGAAAGCTGGCACCCAGATTCATTGGTCCATTCTCAATTATGTCTCGAGTGGGTACGGTTGCATACCAACTGGAACTACCCCCGGAGTTGTCAGAAATACACAATGTGTTCCATGTTTCGCAATTGAGACGATGCATATCCCCGCCTGAGAAAAGGACTGCAATGGCTGAGATAGAATTGGCAAAGGATTTAACTTATGAAGAAAGACCGTCCAAAATTTTGGATCAAGTGGAAAGGGTCACTCGCAGCAAAGTCAGAAATTTTTTCAAAGTTCAGTGGGAGCATCACACCGAGTCAGAAGCAACTTGGGAGCAGGAAGAGTTCCTTAAGAGTCAGTATCCAGAGTGGTTTTCCCAAGCAACCGAATCTCGAGGACGAGATTCATTCTAAGTGGGGGAGGTTTGTGACAGCCTGGTTTTTGCCCTTTCTTATTTGCTTGAAATTTCATTTGAAAGTTTTTGAAACTTGGAGTTTCTGAATCTTTTCATTTGGACTTAAACACTTGGGCATCCTTGGCTTTCACCCAAGTGTTCACTTCTCTCCCAAACCATCACTTCACTTCTGATCCACCACAAAATAACCTTTGGAATATTTTTCTTAAATGAAAAATATTCATTTTCTCTCAAAAACCCTAAGCCAGATCTGTTTGCTTCAAGGCAACCCTAATTTTTATGGCTCAGAAAATTCTAAGATAATTCACAAATATTCTAGGGACCCTAGGGCACCTCCCTGAGCAAAAATATTTCATCACTTTTTGGAATATTTTTGCTACAGAAAATCTTTTCTGTTCTGGACAGAAATGGTGGTTTCTACAGCAACTACCATTTTACTTGCTCCATTTGACCTGAACTTTCTTGTGCATCTTTACCTTAGTAACTTATAACTAGCCTCCAAAGCACAGCCCCAAACTCCCAGCCATTTGACCACAGTAACATCACAAAGTTACTGACCAGAAACTTACCTGGCTTGTAAAATCTTCTCTACTGCACCTGGATCCAAACCAAACCGTGGTAAACTTCAAAACTACCACGAACAACATGCCAGACATGATTTTTGGACGAAGGCTGGCCTGAGGAGAGAGTTCGCGCGGTGACCACGCGTGTCCACGATGCCAGGCATGCGTGTCGACGCGCTCTGGGTGACGCCGAGCTCTGTTCGAGCGTGCTCGCTTCCCCCGCCTGCCCAACCATGCCAAACCCCGCCACCATCATCGTCTCGACGTCCTTAACTCCTCCCTGGCACTCGCCGACGCCGGAGCTCACCGCAGCGAGCACGGGCAAGGTCCGGCTAGCCCAACAGTGCGGAGCGCACTGTGCTCGTCGCCATCCCCTTGATCCTGTGCTCGTCTCCGCTCTCCCACAGTGGCCGCGTGACCTCCGTCGCCTTCTCCCCCTCTCACTGACGCCGCTCGTCGCCGGGCGCCGTGGACAGGTGTCCACCGGCGGAGCCCGAAGCACCCTCGCCTATAAATAGAGCCACCCCCAGCCTCCTCGAGCACCATCCAGCACTCACACACACCCCACGATCGAGTAGGAAGCCGTAGCCCGGCCGGGCAGGCCTCGGGCCGCCGTCCCCGAGCTCGAGCTCGCCGGCGATCCCCTCTGGTCGCCGCGGTAGCTCCAGCCCCTCCCAGGCCTGGGCGACCCCTCCAAGGCCTCCGCCTCTCTCCGGTGAGGCCATCTCGCCCACTTGGAGCCTCTGGAGTGACCTCTGCTCGCCGTCTTCCTCAACTCCGGCGACCTCCACGTTCTGCCTCCGCTTGCGAGCTAGTTTCCGACGACCGTCCGACCACCCCTAGCCACGCTACGGGTACGGGCAGGTGCGCCATGGTCCCCTCTCTCAATCCCTCCCTCTCGTTTGGGCCAAGGAGCCCTCGTCGCCGGCGAGAGCTCCGGCGAAGCCGCGGCCCTCTCTGTTTCTCTCTCCCTCTTCCCCCACCTGACTAGCGGGGCCCGCTAGTCAGCCACTCAGTACACGCGCGAAGCGGTACGAGTGGTGGCGCCCCTGGGCTTTACGCCTTCGACGTCACCCCCCCAGCTGTTTCTTTTTATTCAAATTCATTTATATTCCAGAGAGCTTCAAACAATTTTAACTTTTTAACCATAAGTCCAAATGAGATGATTCTTTTTGCATTGTGTTCTTTGAAAGGAAATCTAACAGCTCACCAAAGATGAGATTTTTCTGAGCTGTTTAGAATTTCTGGTGAATTTCAGAAGTGTTCTTGATATTCTCTTTTTGTGTTTAAAATTATTTTCAGAAGGTGAGGCTTGTCTTGAGGATCACCAGGAGGCTTGTGAACCTCATCTGCACTAAGGCAAGCCACAGCAACATTTTTATGATGCCATTTCAATATTTGTGATTTTCTCACTTAAATGAAATGATTAACCCATGCATTTAAATAATTATTGAATTATTTGTATTCTGTTAAGTATTGGTCAGTTGTTATGCTTGATTTACAGAATAGTTGAAACTAGTTTAAGTGGGTAAAGCAAGTTAAAATTTATTTGAGGTGATGTTAGAAATAATTTTGTTATGCATGTTAGTAATTATTTAAAGCTTTGTGTTTGCATTCTTAAATTGATAAAAATTTGTTAGAAAATATTCTGTCAAATACTTGTTTAATCATATTACTTGTCTTACAGAATGTTTGAACCCAACTTAGTGATAAAGAAATTAAGAGTTGTTGATAATGATATCTTTTGGTCAAGCATATGAAAGATTTATCGGAGTTACTTTCTTGCGTAGGAAATTAATAAAACTTGTTGCAAAATATTTTGGTTAAGTTGTGAGTCATTTTGAGCAAGTAGAGTAATATGAGTTGTTGACGTTTATGCTTGGTGTGCATATGGATGACGTCGGTCATTTTTATCAATATGTGATGCATGTGTTGTTTTGCATTTCATGGCATGCTATGACACCGGTCATTTTTAGTTTAAAGTTAATCCTGAATATAACTCAACTTGAATATACCGTTGACTGGGTCATGGTGCCGCTGAATCGAGTTTCTTTCCAGTGCAACCACATTTGCCTTGTGGGAAGGCCTTGATTCGGTCCATTGACACGGCCTCTGGTCGGTGCCTCCATCTAGGGAAGATTATGTCGTGTTTGCCCTGGCCCGGTAAGCACACATAATCTTGTGTGCTCGTTGATGAGATTATGGTACCGAGTCCCCGAGTGGGAGTGTTTTGACCACGACGGTGGTCGGGGTGTCTTTGGTAGACACGGGGCCACCCAGGACCAGCCCGTTGGGGATTTGGGTCGGAGTGGCCGGGAGAGTGCTGTGGCAATGGAGGGGTTTTGTCGGAATGCCGTTGGTCCACCCGAATGGGAATGCGAGGCCATGGGTTCCGTGGTGTGGGTACAGTGTGCTACCTCTGCAGAGTGTATAATCTATCGATAGCCGAGTCCACGGTCACGGACACCTCGTACTAGGTCCCACCATGAGTCAACGTTTAATAAAAATTGCACACTAAGCTATGAACTTTGCATTGTCAATGGATGGCAGAAAGGCCATCGAGGTATTTGGGACCAAATGATGGTCGTGGTTGTGATCGCCGTAAGGATCACGAGTTGTTCTTGAGAAAGACCACTATGGTGGTGTGTTTGTGGTCCAGAGATGATCACAGTTGGTAAGCTGTCCTGAGGGACGTTCGGGCTTGATCACAGCATGTTGACATATAATGTTGCATTATTAATAATTGGTTAAATATCATGATATTGTTTGTCATTATGATTATGCTTGTTGTGAGCTTGCAAGTACATTCAATGTACTGACCTGGCGTGTCATGCCAGATTTCAGGATAGTCTAGTTGGAAAGGAGCGCTGTTCGAGTCTAGATCGTGTCCACATCAGTGTCCGTGTGATATGGAGCTTCCGCTACGACGTTATTCCGCTGCCACGTAGTTGTTCTAGTCGAGGCCCCTTTATGTTCACTAAATAATGTACATATTATTCCGCCGCACCGAGTGTGCCGCTTGGCCTCGACCACTGTTGTAATATGAACTCTGTTCTGCTAGCATCAATAAAGCGGTTGTTTTCTGTACCAATATGTTGTGTGTTGCCAGAAGACATGATCTCTGGGCTGGCAATGCAGGGTAAACCAGTCGCTCTGAGCCGGGGTGCCACACCGACTCTCCCCGACCGACTCTTGCGAAGACATGTTGCTCTAAATCTACTGCAAAAACAACTCAAAACAAAAACAGAGGATTTTTCATGGTACGGTGGTCAAAACCTTCGGGGGATTATATAATGAATTTTTACTGACCAAAAGAAGTATCGTGCAAGAAAATAGAGTCCGGAGGGAACACGAGGTGGCCACAAGGACGGGGGGTGCGCCTAGGGCGGTAGGGCGCGCCCTCCACCCTTGTGGTGGCCTCGTGTATCTTTTGGACTACTTTTAATTTTCCTAATTTTTTAAATATTCCAAAACGGAGAAAAATTGCTACTGGAAATGTTTTGGAGTCGGTTTACTTACCGTACCACATACCTATTCCTTTTCGGGGTCTGAAACATTCTGGAAAGTGTCCCTTATGTACTCCTCTGGTGTTACGGTATTAATTATATTGGTCTCAACATTTATGTGAGTACCTGAGATATAATGTTTGTTTCTTTGACCGTTTACCACCTTCGGCATTGTTGATTTTTATGGCACCGGAACGATAGACCTCCTCGATGATGTAAGGGCCTTCCCATTTAGGGAGAAGTTTTCCTGCAAAAAATCTTAAACGAGAGTTGTATAGCAAAACATAATCACCTACATTAAACTCACACTTTTGTATCCTCTTGTTATGCCATCTTTTAACTTTTTATTTAAAGAACTTGGCATTCTCATAGGCTTGGGTTCTCCATTCATCAAGTGAGCTAATATCAAATAACCTCTTCTCATCGGCAAGTTTGAAATCATAATTAAGCTCTTTAATAGCCCAATATGCCTTATGTTCTAGTTCAAGAGGTAAGTGACATGATTTTCCATAAACCATTTTATATGGAGACATACCCATAGGATTCTTATAAGCAGTTCTATAGGCCCATAATGCATCATCAAGTTTCTTAGACCAATTCTTTCTAGATCTGTTAACATCTTTTGCAAAATTGATTTAATCTCTCTATTGCTCAATTCTACTTGACCACTAGACCGAGGATGATATGGAGATGCAATTCTATGCTTAACATCATACTTAGCAAGCATTTTACGGAAAGCACCATGAATAAAATGTGAACCACCATCAGTCATTAAATTCTAGGGACTCCAAACCTCGGAAAATAACTTCTTTAAGCATCTTAATAGAAGTGTTATGATCATCACTACTAGTTGGAATAGCTTCTACCCACTTAGTAACATAATCAACATCAACTAAAATATGTGTATACCCATTAGAGGAAGGAAAAGGTCCCATATAATCAAAGCCCCAAACATCAAATGGTTCAATAACAAGTGAATAATTCATAGGAATTTCCTGACGTCTACTAATATTACCAATTCTTTGGCATTCATCACAAGACAAGACAAACTTACGAGCATCCTTGAAGAGAGTAGGCCAATAAAAACCAGATTGCAATACCTTGTGAGCAGTTCTATCTCCAGCATGGTGTCCTCCGTAAGACTCGGAGTGGCACTTGCGTAGGATCTGTTCCTGTTCATGCTCGGGTACACAACGTCTAATAACACCATGTACTCCTTCTTTATAAAGGTGTGGGTCATCCCAAAAGTAATGTCTTAAATCATAGAAAAACTTTTTCTTTTGCTAGTATGTGAAACTAGGTGGTATAAATTTAGTAACATTGTAATTAGCATGATCAGCATACCATGGAGTATTACGAGAAGCATTTATGACAGCTAATTGTTCATCAAGAAAGCTATCATCAATAGGCAGTGGGTCATCAAGAACATTCTCTAACCTAGACAAGTTGTCTGCAATGGGGTTCTCAGCTCCATTTCTATCAATAATATGCAAATGAAATTCTTGTAGCAAGAGAACCCATCTAATAAGTCTAGGTTTAGCATCTTTCTTTTCCATAAGATATTTAATAGCAGCATGATAAGTGTGAATAGTTACTTTGGAATCAACAATATAATATCTGAACTTATCACAAGCAAATACAACTGCTAAAAATTCTATTTCAGTAGTAGCATAATTTCTCTCGGCACTATCTAGAGTTTTACTAGCATAATGAATAACATTTAATTCCTTATCAACTCTTTGCCCTAGAACAACACCAACAACATAATCACTAGTATCACACATAATTTCAAAGGGTAAATTCCAATCAGGTGGCTGAACAAAAATAGGAGTAGAAATCAAGGCTTCTTAAGTATTTCAAATGCTTCTACACAATCATCAAAAACAAAAGGAACATCTTTTTGTAAGAGATTAGTGAGAGGCCTAGAAATTTTAGAGAAGTCTTTAATAAACCTCCTATAGAAACTAGCATGACCAAGGAAACTTATTATACATTTGATATCTTTAGGACACGACATCTTTTCAATAGCATCTACTTTAGCTTTATGACCTTCAATATCTCTTTCAGAAATTTTATGCCCCAGGACAATACCTTCATTAACCATAAAGTGGCACTTTTCCTAATTCAAGACAAGATTAGTTTCTTCACATCTCTGCAAAACTCGATCAAGGTTGCTTAAGCAATCATCAAAAGAGGTTCCGTTAATGGAGAAATCCTCCATGAAAACCTCAACAATCTTTTCACAAAAATCAGAGAATATAGCAGTCATACATCTTTGAAAGGTAGCAGGTGCATTACATAAACCAAAAGGCATACGTCTATAAGCAAAGGTACTGAAAGGGCAAGTAAAAGTGGTTTTCTCTTGATCATCTTTTGACACGGGTATTTGAGAGAAACCAGAATAACCATATGGACAACAAAAATGTGTATGCTTGGATAATATTTCTAGCATTTGATCAATAAAAGGTAGAGGGTAATGATCTTTTCTAGTAGCTTTATTTAACTTGCGAAAATCAATTACCATTATATAACCTATAAAAATTCTTTGTGGAATCAATTCATTCTTATCATTAGGAACAACAGTAATACCTCCTTTCTTAGGGACACAATGAACATGACTTACCCATTGACTATCAGCAATAGGATAAATTATACCTGTCGTGGAACTGTCATGGCAGATGTCCTAGCATGAGGACTTAGTCGTCGAGCCATCGCACTAGGTTAGCTTAAAGGGGTTAAAGGGGACAAAGGACACATGAGTTTATACTGGTTCGGCCCCTTGTGGTGAAGGTAAAGGCCTAATCCAGTTTGAGGTGGTATTGCTTATGCCTCGATTACCAGGGAGCGAATACGCTTGACCTAGCTTTCGATCTGTTGTCTCTTGCCCTAAGCCGCTGCCGAGTCGTCCCCTTATATACCCGGGTTGACGCCCCGCAGCTTACAGAGTCCCGGCCGGCTCATACAAACGTGTCCGGCCTGGTGACTTATCTTACATGCCTTACAATACAAGTCACATATACATGGCGGTTTACACTTATGGGCCTTAAGCCGCCTTTGGGTTTTGGGCCCTTTAACAAGCCTACTACATGAACCGCCATCTTCAACATATTCATAGGCTTGGTTTATGAACCGCCATTGGGATAACCCGGCCCCTCCTGGGCGGGTCATATCCAATAGTCATATCCCCAACATTAGGCCCCAGGTTGATTTGAACTTGTTCATGTCAATCTTCAACACTTAGAAAAAATCCTTCATCTTCCTGTGAGATATTGTAACCCGCCATGACATCATCTCCTGAGATTGCGGTAATCCGCCATGACGTCACCTGTTATTAATATTACACACGGCCCAAATCTTAATAAATCTTCTCTTTTAATGAACCTCCGAAAATCGAGGCGCTCACGCCGTCACATATCCATTTTTGTCTCCTCGATTCCCGCGCATGCGACTTATACTTCCAGCCTTATAAATATGGCCACAGGTCCTCTTTTCACTCTCCCCCTTTTACCTTCTCGCCTTCATCTTCTTCCTCGCAACGCTCCAGTGCGCCTGAGCTCTGCCGCCGTGGATCTTCGTCCGCTGCTTCAACTCCGGCCGCTGCATCACCCTAAACAAACCAGAACACCGCGACGCCCCTCCGCTGGTCATCAGCGTCGGTAAGCATTCACCTTTCCCCTTAATAGACCTGCCTTAGGGTTTTCCTGTTCGTCGGCTTTCATCATCGTTCCTCCCTCTCTTTTATAGATTGCATAATTTTGATCTGAAAACAACACAGATCTTGTGCGATAGCAGTTTTAGCACTTGTTTTTAGTATCAGAATATATCCTCATTGCAACAGATCTCATCTGGGCATCCCCACTTTTCTGCTGCCGCCACCTTAGGTTTAGATTTTATTTCATTTTTCTGAACTGCTATAGATCCAATCTTATGGCTCCAATATGTGAAACCCGTTTGTCCCAACACTTAGTAAAATTTGCTCTTTGATAGATGTTGAGCACCATTGCTATCATGGCGGCTTACAACACCAGTTATAATTATCCATGTATCATTAGGCCCCATTTAAGCCGCCATTCTGAATATATACTGTAGCTTTTTATTTCCGGCTTAATGAATCAATTTGAACCGACAATTTTTTATTTCCTTTAGGCTTCTCTCTTCACAATGCCGCCAAAGACAGTCACCTCTTGTAACTGGGTTCCCTCCATTGTCACCGAGAACACACTCAAAGACTTTGTCAAAATCGGGTACTTGCCAGCAAAGAATGCCATGTATTATCGCACCCCTGATCCAGGCGAAGAAAGACCTCAGCCAAAGGATGATGAAGTCATCGTTTTTACTGATCACATGAATCGGGGCTTCTCACCGCCCGGTTCTAAATTTTTCTGAGACGTTCTGCACTTCTTTCAGCTCCATCCTCAAGACATCAGACCCAATTCCGTGTCCAATATCTGCAACTTTCAAGTCTTCTGCGAAGTATATCTTCAAGAGGAGCCTAGTGTCAAACTCTTTAGGGAATATTTTTATTTAATCCGCCAAAACGAGTTTACGAACAGACCCAGCTTGGAACTTGGCGGAATCACAATTCAACGGAGAAGAGATGCTATCTTCCCTTATGCTTAGTTGCCGAGTCACCCCAAGGATTGGAACCAGACATGGTTTTACTGCAATGATACCTCTCCGGCTAACGAAAATCCATTGCCGGGTTATCGTGTCCAACGTCTTGATCCCAAGCATCATCTTCCTGAAAAGCTTACCGCTGCTGAACGTAAAAAGCTTGCTCCTACCATTGCAAAGGTCAAGGCTCTGCTGGGAAATGGGTTAACCGTCATTGACTTGGTTTGGTGCTGGGTTTCTTGGTGAATCATACCCTTGAGCCGCCGGCCCGGCTTAATGCGTACTTACACGGGCGGCATAAAGGATCCACTGCTCCACAGCTCCATGCGTTTAACTGACGAAGCCAACAATGAGATGACAAGGTTGTTGGGGAACGTAGTATTTCAATTTTTTTGCCTACGATCACGCAAGATCTATCTAGGAGAAGTATAGCAACGAGCGGGGAGAGTGTGTCCACATACCCTCGTAGACCAAAAGCGGAAGCGTTTAGTAACGCGGTTGATGTAGTCGAACGTCTTCGCGATCCAACCGATCAAGTACCGAACGCACGGCACCTCCGCGATCTGCACACGTTCAGCTCAGTGACGTCCCTCGAACTCTTCATCTAGTTGAGGCCGAGGGAGAGTTCTGTCAGCGCGACGGTGTGGTGACGGTGATGATGAAGTTATCGGCGCAGGGCTTCGCCTAAGCACTACAACGATATGACCGAGGTGTGAAACTGTGGAGGGGGGCACCGCACACGGCTAAGACAATTGTTTGTTGTGTCTTTGGGGTGCCCCTTGCCCCCGTATATAAAGGAGGGGAGGAGGAGGCCGGCCAACAAGGGGCACGCCAGTGAGAGGGATGTCCTACTAGGACTCCAGTCCTAGTAGGATTCGGCCCCACCCTTTTTTCCTTCTACCGGAGGGGGGAAAGGGGAAGGAGAGGGAGTAGGAGAAGGAAAGGGGGTGGCACCCCCTTCCAAGTCCAATTCGGCCTCCTCCCTTGTGGGGGGCGCACCAGCCCTTTGTGGGCTGGTTAGCCTCCCTCCTATGGCCCATAAGGCCCATATCTTTCCCCAGGGGGTTCCGGTAACCCCTCTGGTACTCCGGTATGTACCCGATACACTCCGGAACCCTTCCGGTGTCCGAATACTACCTTCCAATATATCAATCTTTACCTCTCGACCATTCCGAGACTCCTCGTCATGTCCGTGATCTCATCCGGGACTCCGAAGAAACTTCGATAGATCAAATCACATAACTCATAATACAAATCTTCATCGAACGTTAAGCGTGCGGACCCTACGGGTTCGAGAACTATGTAGACATGACCGAGACACCTCTCCGGTCAATAACCAATAGCGGAACCTGGATGCTCATATTGGCTCCTACATATTCTACAAAGATCTTTATCGGTCAAACCGCATAACAACATACGTTGTTCCCTTCGTCATCGGTATGTTACTTGACCGAGATTCGATCGTCGGTATCATCATGCCTAGTTTAATCTCGTTACCAGCAAGTCTCTTTACTCGTTCTGTAATGCATCATCCCGTAAATAACTCATTAGTCACATTGCTTGCAAGGCTTATAGTGATGTGCATTACCGAGAGGGCCCAGAGATACCTCTCCGAAACACAGAGTGACAAATCCTAATCTCAATCTATGCCAACTCAACAAACACCATCAGAGACACCTGTAGAGCATCTTTATAATCACCCAGTTACGTTGTGACGTTTGATAGCACACTAAGTGTTCCTCCGGCATCCGGGAGTTGCATAATCTCATAGTCATAGGAACATTTATAAGTCATGAAGAAAGCAATAGCAATAAAACTGAACAATCAACATGCTAAGCTAACGGATGGGTCTTGTCTGTCACATCATTCTCTAATGATGTGATCTCGTTCATCAAATGACAACACATGTCTATGGTCAAGAAACTTAACCATCTTTGATTAATGAGCTAGTCTAGTAGAGGAAAACTAGGGACACTTTGTTTTGTCTATGTATTCACACATGTATCAAGTTTCTGGTTAATACAATTCTAGCATGAATAATAAACATTTATCATGATATAAGGAAATAAAATAATAACTTTATTATTCTAGGGCATATTTCCTTCAGTCTCCCACTGGCACTAGAGTCAATAATCTAGTTCACATTGTCATGTGATTTAACACTAATAGTTCACATCTTTATGTGATTAACATCCATAGTTCACATCGCCATGTGACCAACACTCAAAAGGTTTACTAGAGTCAATAATCTAGTTCACATCACTATGTGATTATGACCCAAGAGTAATAAGGTATGATCGTGTTTTGCCTGTGAGAGAAATTTTAGTCTACGGGTTTGCAACATTCAGATCCGTATGTATTTTGCAATTTTCTATGTCTACAATACTCTGCACGGAGCTACTCTAGCTTATTGCTCCCTCTTTGAATATGTATCTAGATCGAGACAACCGAGAAACATTTCCTTATTCCACTAAGGATAATTTTGACCGCTGTCCAGTGATCCACTCCTGGATCACTATTGTACCCTCTTGCTAAACTCATGGTGAGGTACACAATAGGTCTGGTACACAGCATAGCATACTTTATAGAACCTATGACTGAGGCATAGGGAATGACTTTTCATTCTCTTTCTATTTTCTGCCGTGGTCAGGTTTTGAGTCTTTACTCAACTTCACACCTTGCAACACAGGCAAGAACTCCTTCTTTGACTGTTCCATTTTGAACTACTTCAAAAACTTGTCAAGGTATGTACTCATTGAAAAATTTATCAAGCGTCTTGATCTATCTGTATAGATTTTGATGCTCAATATGTAAGCAGCTTCACCGAGGTCTTTCCAGAAAATTCTACATTATTTCCGATCAACAATATGTCATTCACATATACTTATCAGAAATGCCGTAGTGCTCCCACTCACTTTCTTGTAAATACAGGCTTCACCGCAAGTCTGTATAAAACTATATGCTTTGATCAACTCATCAAAGCGTATATTCCAACTCCGAGATGCTTACACCAGTCCATAGATAGATTGCTGGAGCTTGCACACTTTGTTAGCACCTTTAGGATTGACAAAACCTTCTTGTTGCATCATATACAACTCTTCTTTAAGAAATCCATTAAGGAATGCAGTTTTGACATCCATTTGCCAGATTTCATAAAATGTGGCAATTGCTAACATGATTCAGACAGACTTAAGCATCGCTACGAGTGAGAAAATCTCATCGTAGTCAACACCTTGAACTTGTCGAAAACCCTTTTTGCGATTGTAGATAGTAACACTACTATTAGTGTCCGTCTTCCTCTTGAAGATCCATTTATTCTCACTGGCTTGCCGATCATCGGGCAAGTCAACCAACGTCTACACTTTGTTCTTCATACATGGATCTTATCTCAGATTTCATGGCCTCAAGCCATTTTGCGGAATCTGGGCTCATCATCGCTTCCTCATAGTTCGTAGGTTTGTCGTGGTCGAGTAACATGACTTCCAGAACAGGATTACCATACCACTCTGGTGCGGATCTTACTCTGGTTGACCTACGAGGTTCGGTAGTAACTTGATCTGAAGTTTCATGATCATCATCATTAGCTTCCTCACTAATTGGTGTAGGAATCACTGGAACTGATTTCTGTGATGAACTACTTTCCAATAAGGGAGCAGGTACAATTACCTCATCAAGTTCTACTTTCCTCTCACTCACTTCTTTCGAGAGAAACTCCTTCTCTAGAAAGGATCCATTCTTAGCAATGAATATCTTGCCTTCGGATCTATGATAGAAGGTGTACCCAATAGTCTCCTTTGGGTATCCTATGAAGACACATTTCTCCGATTTGGGTTCGAGCTTATTAGGTTGAAGCTTTTTCACATAAGCATCGCAACCCCAAACTTTAAGAAACGACAACTTGGGTTTCTTGCCAAACCACAATTCATATGGTGTCGTCTCAATGGATTTAGATGGTGCCCTATTAATCTTGAATGCAGCTGTCTCTAATGCATAACTCCAAAATGATAGTGTTAAATCGGTAAGAGACATCATAGATTGCACCATATCCAATAAAGTACGATTATGACGTTCGGACACACCATTATGCTGTGGTGTTCCAGGTGGCGTGAGTTGCGAAACTATTCCACTTTGTTTCAAATGAAGGCCAAACTCGTAACTCAAATATTCGCCTCCGCGATCAGATCATAGAAACTTTATTTTCTTGTTACGATGATTCTCAACTTCACTCTAAAATTCTTTGAATTTTTCAACTGTTTCAGACTTGTGTTTCATTAAGTAGATATACCTATATCTGCTCAAATCATCTATGAAGGTCAGAAAATAATGATACCCATCGCGAGCCGCAACACTCATCGGACCGCATACATCGGTATGTATTATTTCCAATAAGTCAGTTGCTCGCTCCATTGTTCCGGAGAACGGAGTCTTAGTCATCTTGCACATGAGGTATGGTTCACAAGCATCAAGTGATTCCAAAAGCCCATCAGCATGGAGTTTCTTCATGCGCTTTACACCAATATGACCTAAACGACAGTGCCACAAATATTTTGCACTATCATTATCAACTTTGCTTCTTTTGGCATCAATATTATGAATATGTGTATCACTACGATCGAGATTCAATAAACCATTCACCTTGGGTGTATGACCACAGAAGGTTTTATTCATGTAAACAGAATAACAATTATTCCTTGACTTAAATGAATAACCGTATTGCAATAAACATGATCCAATCATATTATGCTCAACGCAAACACCAAATAACATTTATTTTAGGTTCAACACTAATCCCGAAGGTAAAGGGAGCATGCGATGGTAATCTTATCAACCTTGGAATCACTTCCAACACACATCGTTACCTTTCCCTCAACTAGTCTTTGTTCATTTTGTAACTCCTGTTTCGAGTTACTAATCATAGCAACTGAACCAGTATCAAATACCCAGGGGATACTATGAACACTAGTAAAGTACACATCAATAATATGTATACACTACAAAAAAAATACACTTCCGTGATGATACGTGTTTGTTACAGTAGGTCGCGTTTTTTGTCATGCATGTACATCCATGACAAATTTATGACAGAATCAAGATAGTCATACCTGTGCTGTCATAGAAGTGTTCCATGACATTACCAAAATTATCATCACGGAAGTGTCCCCTTCCATGACGATAAATCGCGCGTCACAGAAGTGCTTTCGTCAAGGGTGACCGACACGTGGCATCCACCGTAACGGAACGCCGTTAAGCTATCGGGTCGGGTTTTGGATCCGATAACCCGTTAATAGCCCTGACCAATGGGGATTTTCCATGTGTAAAATCATCATTGGCTGGAGGAGACACGTGTCAGGTCCGCGTTGGCACAGGTGTCACTCATCCAATGGGCGAGACGCGCCTATGATATGTTGACACGTGGACCGGCTCATCAAGTTTAAATGGGCCGGCCAACTGAAGGCCCACAAGATTTTGCAGACCATAATTTGGCCGGCCCAGCTAAAGGCCCATGAGATTTTGCGGACCATAATGGGCTGGCCCAGCTAAAGGCCCACAAGATTTTGCGGGCCATAATGGGCCGGCCCAGGTAAAGGCCCACAAGATTTTTGTGTGCCATAATGGGCCGGCCCAGGTAAAGGCCCACAAGATTCTTGCGGATCATAATGGGCCGGCCCAGCTAAAGGCCCACGAGATTTTGCCGACATTAATGGGCCGGCCCAGCTGTAGGCCCACAAGATTTTGAGGACCCTAGTAGGCCTGCCCATTAACTGGCTGCCATGTTTTGGGCCAAATGCCGGCCCATATTTGATCCGGTCCATTAATGGCCTGCCACGCTCCGGGCCTAATAGTGGCCAATATGAGATCCGGCCAGTTAAAAGCCTACTACATTCTGGGCCAAATTACGGCCCAGATCAGGTCCGGCCCTTTAAGAGGCTTTGGGCTCAATTATGGCCCATATCAGATTCGGCCCGTCAACTGGACACTATGTTTTTGGGCCCACATGCTAAAGGCCCACTTAGTAATTTGGCCTGATATTAGTTTTGGCCTGTTAAGGGCCCGTTTAACATTTCAGCCCTATATTAATTTCGGCCTCTTAAAAGCCCGTCATATAGTTGGGCCTAACTACGGCCCGGTTTGCATCCGGCCTGCTCGCAGCCGATATCTGATTGGGCCAAACAAGGACCGAGACAATTTTGGCCTGTTAAAAGCCCGTGATTTGATTCACACAATCATGGGCCGGGGTTCATTTCGGGCTGCTGCCGGCCCGTGAGCTGTTCGGCACGTTTCAGGCCCAACCTACATCGTGATTGCATGACGGCCCGATTATGTACCATAATTTTACGGTTTGGCCGGTTTACTGCGAAGACAGGATATATATACAGTAAAATAACTGCAGCATCGTGAATAAGAAAAAACCTAGACTATACAATAAAGAAATTACGGCATATTACATCCACTGGGCATCAAAGTTCGCCACTATGATAATAAAGCACAAGCAGACAGCAGATTACATACACTGGGCATCAAAGATCGCCACCAGTGCAAATAAACACGCCGACAAAATAATATACAAAACCGACATCACTTCAATAGAGTTCAAGAAAGGTTAGCCCTGCTGGGGAGCTGCAGCGCAAGCAGCTGAGCAAGATGATGAGACTGCGCTTGTTCAACACTTATATCTTCCTCACTCTGAAAGATAAACAAGCAGACAGATGACAGGTTTTGCACATAAAAGTATCAGTGCTGACAATTCATCACATTTCTTACTGACGAATAAAGTGACACAGTTTAAAATTGCATTAACACAATATGGTATTGTTCAGGTCAAGACATGGCAGGAAATGACATTGTGAAGGAGTTGGCAGCTTCACGACACCACTGGATTACAGATCAAGAACTCATAAGTATCAATGGTTAGTGTGCTGTCAATTTATACCATTTCAGATTGGCAAATAAAGAGACGGTTTAAATAATAGTAGAATGATATGACATTGTTCATAGTTAAGACATTGCAGAATATGACATTGTGCTGTAGTGGGTAGGTTCACCACACCACTGGATTACGGATGAAGAACAGAAGCATACATGCAGTGCAAAAGAAGATCACTTGCTCTGTATAGTTTAATTTACATGGTATGAAGAAGGAACTTGGTTGTACAACTGAAAACTTAAATTGAGAAAGGACAAACTTTTGTTTATGAACTACATAATAAACTTTAAACAAGCAATTTGATGCAAACACCAAAAATAAACAGCTGTTGCAGTCATGCCTAACCAAATATATACAACAAAGTTTGAAGGCTTGAGATGGACAAACTTACATTATTGGTGAAGACAGGCTCTATAAAGGCCTTGTCCATGCTGATGGGGGGTGCAATTCAAGAAGTTTACCACAGAATCTTCTTCAAAAGCATTGCCTTTATTCTACATTTTGTTAAGAGTAAATATAGATGTGATAATATACGAAAAAATGGAGAATATTTAAGATAAGATGAAGAGTGATGCTACATAACCAAGTAGCTATAAATGTAAGTGCAGCGATACAGGCAAAAGGTACAGCCAAGAGCAATGCACAGCTAAACTTCTTCAGTACCAACCTTATGGTAAGAGTAAATATAGATCTGATGTGTAGAAAATGGAGGGCAAAGGAAAATAAGCTGCAGAGTGATGGTACATGAACAACTACCTGTCATTATAAGTACACTGATAAAGGACAGCATGTACTTACAAGAACAATGCAGAGCTAAAAAACATTGGCATTGGATATATTCTACACTAATGTAACCATTCATACAGATCAGATATTGGAGCGAACAATTGATAAGCAACCTATCATGCATACTGCTGTCACATAATGAACCAGGTATGTATGCAAGTACAGTGATACAGGACAACAGGTACTAACAAGAGCAAAGCAGCGGGCAGCATATTTGCAATATCCTATCGTTCTTGTCAAACCGGAATTCTTCTTCGAGCAGATTTCCTGCAAAAAAGATCCGCAAGGCACATGCGGAAAAGTAGAAGTTCAAATTGTCATGTGATTTCATAGACAGTATCTCATCCTGGGAACAAGACCAGTGCATAACAAGGTTTTTCCATTCAATGTCTTCTAAATTTAGCACAGGAGACTTCACCGGAAATTCGTTTATAGACTTGCCATCAAAGTGAAGGTGCGGTACTGTTAATATCAGTGTAACTCTCAAAGGCGACACAGCTCCCCGCATTTCCTTGCTATTCTTATAGGATTCAAGTGGGCAGGCCACTACAAATCCTATTCCTATGTTTACAAGATCCTACGAATCAAAGAGGCTCAAAGTGTCCATCACAACCGACCGTATAGACCTCTACACTGCAAATGTCCCTGCTCATCTTCAGTACAAGGAACATACTGTACTACTATCATACTCCCTCCGTTCCAAAATATAAGTCTTGGTAGAGATTTCCACTATGGATCACATACAGATGTATCCAGATACATTTTAGAGTGTAGATTCACTCATTTTGCTCCATATGTAGTCCATGGTGGAATCTATACAAAGACTTGTATTTAGGAACGGAGAGAGTACATATTAAAGAAGAACGGAAGAGGAACATGGTAAAGAAGAGCAAGCAGATTTTGGATAATAAAATGTTGGTTGCGCAGTGCCCACACATGATGAACCAGAGCGCATTAAGAATGCAACTCCCAGCTGTCTCTCGACCATTTCAGGCGGTTGGATGAAGATCCTACGTCTCCTAACCCTTCTTCTTCCTCGTCTCTGATTCTTCCCATACAGAACACCGCACGGGCCGCCGGCCGGACCACCGGCCCCCACCGCCTGTGTTCCTCCGCCACCCCCACCCCCACCCCCGCCCCAACCCCCACCCGCGTCGAGTTTTCTTCGTTCGGCGAGGCCCCACAACCACCCGAGCCCCTTCGATCGCACCGGCGAACTCCGGCGAGCTCTGAAAAATCGACTGACCCAATTTTGAAATTTAGTCTACTGTGATTTAACTAGTGTGGAATATAAAAGGGGAAAACCATAAGCATTGGGAGTATAGTGTTGAGCGTGCCATGGCGGATCTGAAGGTGCAAACCGGACAAAGGCAACTTCGCAACCAAGACAAGAAATCAGAGTAAAGCAGTGGCGATCTATTTTCTTGCTGCGATAAATAAGTTGAGCAGATACGAAAGAGTACCGCCTCTGGTGCGGCGCCGTGTACGCATCTGCTGAGAATTTGACGGTGCTGCGGTAGCGATGGCTGTCGGCGGCGTGGAAGCAGATCTAGGAGGGTAGACGGTGGCGGCGGGGCGCGGTGGACGAGACGGTCGTAGGAGCGGCGCCGGCAAGGTGGACGACGGCGGGGATGAAGCGAGAGGACGGGATGCAAGGATCCCGGTCCGAAGCCGTGGATGAGAGAGGTCGATCTCTTGTAATGGACGGCGGCGTCGGGGTATCAGCTCCGGCATGGTGGAGGAGGACGGCGGTGGATGGGGTGGCGGACGGCGGCGGACGGAGGAGGGTGGGGTGGAGAGGGTGTTTTGGCGCCCACGGAGTACGAATGGGGAAAAGGGAGGTAGAGAGGAAGGGGGGAACCATGTATTCAGGGCGCGCTTGTCTCAAATGCGAGGAAATTTACAAACTTAGCCCCCGTTTCAAATTTCTACTACATCACAGCAACATTAGTCGGTTGGGGATAGGACGGTAATCTCGCATACACCGAATATTTGCCGACGAGAGTTTGTTTTTGGCGCCCACCGTGTATGAATATGAATCGGGGAGGGAGTCGATTTCGGCCGAGGACACACTGTGTTTTGGCGCCCACCGTGTATGAATCCGGGTGAGAGGCGGTTACGTCACGTTTGGGTGAAATTACAAACCTACCCCTATCGAAACCTATAGAAATCCAGCAGATAGGCTTTGCGTGGCAGGGATAGGCAGTAGTGATTTCCATCTCGCAGATTTTGGTTTCGGGCGGTTACTGCGACTTTCCCCGCTTCGTTCAAATTTTGCAGAGTGCACGTTTACCGTGCCAACTCAATTCGAATCCCGTTTGTATTCTATTTTTTTCGGGCGGGATCCATTTTCAATTGGAATTACATTCTATATACATCATTTTTTATATATACTTTCAAAAGCACAACACCATTTATACATAAATATGGTTTACAAATGGCATGATCTCAGATTCATAAGGTTGTATCCATCAATTTGGATTTTCAAATATTTGAAACCACTTTATGTTGAAATCCAATGTATGCATTCCTCGCTAACTGTCTCCAATTAATGTGTGTTTCATGCGGGTTTTTTTACTTCTCAAACATGTATAATGTGTTTCACACACGCAACATATAGTGTAATCCCGTTTAGACATTAATTGCATATAAACCATGCATTGTTTGTAATTGAAGAATCTATGGATCACCAATATTGATAAACTATATAACATTACACGTGTGCCCAAATTCAAATGAATATGCATGTTTGATACACCAATTTGCGTTATGATATTATCGATGTCGTGATCTCCAGTTTAAATATTTGAATCCCCTTTAATCCAGATATTCGTCTCATATAGCTATCACTCATGCTTATATAGGACTATCTCTCTGGACCTATACGCGTTCATCGTCTCTCAGGTATCTCTCGTGCTACCTGTATGTCGACAATGATCTTTTATCTTCGTAACACACTGACGGTACTCTCTCCCTCGACCTTCATCACTCTATCTCTCTCTAAGTATATCTCGCTCCCTGCTATGTGTCTCTAACTATGATTCTCCATGTGGAATCTCTTTCTCTCACACAAACACAAAACTTTGTCTCCCGGGGTCTCATTTCTCTCTACTATTCCCATGTGTGCCACTCGCACACCCCTCATACAGAGATGTCTTTCGCTCCTTAGATATGAGAACCTACGACTCTTCCTCTTCAATATCTCTTTCTCACACACAAACACAAACTCTGTCTCCCAGGGTCTCATATTTCTCCATTGTTCTCTTGTATGTCGCTCACACACACCCTCTCTCCCTAGAGATATCTTGCGTTCCCTCGTATGTCTCTCTAGCTATCACTCTCGTTGTGAAATATCTTTCTCTCTCGCAGACACAAAACTCCGTCTCTCTGGATCTCATTTCTCTCTGATATCTGTTTGTATGTGACTCACATGCACCCTCTCTCTATCTCTCTCACACCCACACACATAACCCAGCCTTCTGATCCACTCGACTCCTATCTCTAACGCACACTAGCTAGCATCTTTATCTTTCTATTTATCTGTTTCTCCATCAACCTTCTTTCTCGCCCTCACTCTTGATTCCTATCACGCACACTACATATGTTTCTCTCTACATGCAGTCAAGTGCCCTCTCACACACATATATAACTTCACCCTTTGAACCACCCGACGGTCATCTCCAACACCCAAACTAGCGGATGTCCCTCTAGCTAGCATCTCCATCTCTGTATCTATCTGTAGTTTCTCCGTCAACATTTCTTTCTCGCACGGAGTCTTGCTTCCTATCACCCACACTATATATGTCTCTCCATACATATGCATTTATAGGTTGGTCTCTTTTGCACAATCGTTGCGCCTCACTCCCTCTGCTCGCCATAGATGCATGCTCCAGCCCACGCCACTATCTCTTAAAGACAAAAACACATGCTCAATTGTCGGGCCTTCTTCCCTGCATTCTCACATGCATGCATATTGTCATACCGATCCGTCTCTCCCATGTCGTTGATCTTATGACTTATGTCTTCTTTCTTTTATCTCGATCATGCGCGCGCGCACACACACACATCCCACGTATACATGTATACCTCTCACACATGCACGTTCAAGGTCTCTATGTCTCCATACGTAGTTAATTACCCTCAATCCTAACGCCACATCGAATCGTTCTCCTCTTTTGTGCACATAACTTCCGCCTGGATGGGTAAAACACACACTCACACTTAACAATCTCCTTCTAGCTACCCCCCCCCCGCCTCTCACTCTTCCCCTATATCCCCGAAACCAATAAGACCATCCCTTTGCTTAATTCCCGCCTACATGCACCATCGATATATAGTAGTCTTCCTCGGTGTCTCTCGAACAAACACGTTCTCTCGATGTCGACTCCTCTCACGCACACACACCTTCTCTTCCCTCTCTACGGGCATTTTCTCTCTCGCACCCCATCGTTGGTGGCCTCTGCCATACACATCACCTCTCTATGATGAAGCCATGCACACTTAAATTACATCCGCCACAGAGGACCCCGCGACACACACACACACACACACGCACACACACACACACACACACACGCGCGCACGCCCCCCCCCACACACACTAAGACTCCATCTCTCTCTCTCTCACACACACACACGCATGCACGCACACACGCACACCCCCCACACACACTAAGACTCCATCTCTCTCTCACACACACACAAACTAAGACACCATCTCTCTCTCTCTCTCCTCTCTCTCTCTCACACACACACACACACCCCACACACACACTAAGACTCCATCTCACACACACATGCTCTAGGCGGAGCATTTGTTCCTACCACCCTTCATCCAACCTTACCCGTATGATAAACAATCACCTTTATTTACTTGCATAACATGGACAAATTCCACTTTACTTTAGTAGTCAGCAAACTTATCATCTGTACCCTTATAAAAAAACGAGTTGGCGGTGATGGTGTACCTGCCATCTTGTAATACAGACCATATGATCTATATCTGAGGATAGAAACCAACTATGATAATTTTACAAAAGATACCCGCACCTCTCTCCACATCATTATCTCCCGCAACCTCATTGCTCAGCAATTAAAAAAGGAATAAGTCTCTGGAACAATCTAGCATGCATGGTGGCCGCTGCCGCCTGCCGGCGCCGTCCATCCCCATGCCTCTGCCCATTCCGACCACCAGTCACCACCACGCTCCACTCCTCCTCGCCTTATCTCTCATCTTTCATTTTTTCGATGACATTCTCGAGATACCAGTTTTTGATAAAATTCTCGAGATATCATTAGTTTTTACACATGGGATTACTCCTGCATGGGTCAATCACAACAGGTGTTCTGTAAAAAAATGCATATTGATGTTCCGTGCAATGCACGAGAATCTTGCTTGTAATTATATAACGCAAATCACGAGCAGGAAGTGACATTTTTTGACACAACCACGTTAACATGGCCACGTAAATCACTAGCTAAAGTAAATACCATTATACTTATATCCCGATGCAAAAGGTTGAGTACATGTCCGAAGAGTAGAGTCGCACACACGCACTCTGTCTCTCAGAATCTCTCTCACACACACACCAGTTACGTGATGCCCACTTAAGCAGACACGTATGTTACAATTTGTGCACCCGCGGGTACACGTGATGCTGCGCATTTATTTAAGCCGGAAGGCGAACCCAAACAGTAGCTGCATTCATTCCCCTCCCGCCGCCTCTTCTCTGGTCGCCGTCGCCCGGTAGCCATGGGCCGGCCGAAGGTAACAACATACGCCATACTCCCGCATGCATCTTTAATGGCCAGGAGCGGCGCTTTAATATGGAAATTTTAGTGGTCATGCATGCATCTTTTTGTGCTAGCACTCTATATAAGGGTTGACCGGTCGCTTCCCGCGGACGTGCGCGGGCGGTGGAAGAGGAAGGAGAAGGGAAGCGGGCTGTGGAGTAACATTTTTTACCACAATTTCTTAGGAAACTGAGTGCAATAATTGAGTAGTTTTGCAAACTACCAGTACTACACCTAAAACGGTTCAAAACCTATACTCCCTTGCCAGCGCGCGCTTCCCGCGTGAAACGGTCAGCGTCGCCCTGGAGCGTCAGTGCCGCATTAATGCCCGGCCAGAGCGGAGGCGACCTCTCACTGGCGCCGGCTTTGAAGTGGCGCGACGGCCGAGAGAGCGCCGCTTCCCGGTGCACGCGACTGCTCCGCGTCGAGACTGGCCATAGGCCCTGTTTGGATCCATGGGTTAGAGTTAGTTTGAGCTAGTTGGGGCTCAAATAGCCCTAAAGTATCCAAGCATGAGGGTTTAAATTGGAGCAAGTTGCACCGAACCCACCAAAAAAAACTATCCCACCCAAGAGGTGCTAACTGGAGATAGTTCTCATTGGGACCACTGAAAAATCACTTTTCTCTCTCCATGAAGTGCATTTATTGTCAATCTAACCCTGTCACCCAAACACCTCTTTGGCTACAGTTAGTTCAGGGTTAGTCATGAGTTAGTCTAACCTCTAGCTAAGTTAGAGTATCAAACAGGAGCAGTATAGGACATGCAAGTTGCTCAAAGCATACAGGCAAATTCGTACGTGAAAGGATTTTTTTCTTTTTGAAAACGGAACGTGAAAGGAATTTTTTTAGAATGCTCTTGGCATGTCGCTAACATGTGATAGTTAACCGACCTCAATAGACGGCAGAAACGCCAGCCCGCCGCACTTTGATAGAGACGAGGAGGGAGAAGCGATACAGGCTGCTGGATTACTAGAGATAGGTGTCGCACGGAAGCCAAGAAATATGGTGATAGCGTGGGTTAGCCATGTACTAGTATGATGTAACTACACTGGGCTGCCGTGTTTCGTACTCTTCCAGTCCACTGTGGAGATGATTGGTTAATTTTATATCGCTGAATAATATTAAATATTATGAGTGCAGACGCTCCACCACGAGGTTCCTTGCTCCTTCTCGGTCGTCCGGAATCTATGTTCTTCCACTCTATTTTTTTACGTGAGCTTTGTTCATCCTTTTGCCAACACGCGAGACATCTAGCATCAAGGTGCACGTGTTATGCAAGGATCGTTCCATCTATATGAAGAACACGTGGGACTGGAACTACGAGACGAACATGTACCCAGGAGTGGACGTACGAACCTGAGTAATGTAGCGCAGTAAGTGAAGTAGAAAGGCACAAATGGTATGAACATGCGTGGCATATAGGGTGTGTTTGGTTGCGTTCTCGTCTCAGCATAGTTGTTCCCTCTTCATGCATGCTCAACTCAACACCCCTCTTCATGCATGCTCTCTTCATGCATGCTTCTAGTGTATTTGTGCTAAACTAGTGTGGACTCATGCACCCTCCATAGACTCTACCAAACACCCAAAAGTAGGTCGAGAAGGGAACTCTTGGGCGGCATTTGTCTCTTACTACGTACTACCACTAAATGGTGTACGTGCAATGCACGGTGATGTTATGGAGTCCGTGCCTAAGTACTCTGCTACTACTATATTAGTTGGAGGCACATATTAACTTTTATATTTGTTTACGTGTATGCCCCGATACCTTCCAACTAGACGTGTCTTTCTCTCCAGGCCGCACTTTGAATCATTCATACCACTAAGTACTACTACGTTTGGTCTCCGACCCAGAAGTGGAAGAAGTGGAGACGCTCTACCCCGCTGTTTTTTTACGCTGGGCTCTACCACGCTATTCATGTCCCACTCCTTTCGCTGACGTGTGGGACATCCAGCACGTGCCGTGTTTGGCACCCTTCGTCGTAAGAGTTGAAACGCTAGCATTCATTAGAAATAAAAAATAATTATAAATCGGCAGTGATACAATTTTTTGCGAACCAATCAGCAGTGATACTATACCACGCGGTTTCCTGGCTCCTCGATATCAGAAAGAATACTTCCGTTCGCCAACATGTGGGACGTCGACCATCCTGGTCCACTTGCCATGCACGCAGAACTCCAAGGGAGAGTCACCCAGGTCGTGGCGCCGCAGTAACAATGACTAATGAGCCGTCAAATCACAGGCCCACTTCCCACTTTGAAGTTGCTCGGACGAAGGAACCATCATGACTTCGTTGAATTCCGCTTCTTGAAGAAAACTACTGTACCAGCAGTACTGCTAGCTACAGTAGTTACTCCAACAAAGGCCTCCTTTCGTTCACAGGATAGGAATATGAAAATCATAGGAAGTGAGATAACATGCATCTCAATTCCTATAGAGAAAGAGATGCCATTTGATGCTTAGGATAGGAATTTTTCCATTTAGTCTAGGCAAATGTACTGGTAATTTGTTCGAAAAACTACAATAGTAACTAGTAGCATTGGTACATGCTCGTACTCAGACACAGACACACACACACTAACTACTAGTACTACTACTTCTCACATGCTGGCCAGACGCCGTCGTTCTCCTTCCCGGCTTTGTCGGCGACACCCCACCATGCTTGGATCTCCGCCGACCTCTCCGCAGCAGCGCGTGCGTCCTTTTCTTTCTTGCGGCGGCGGGCCTCTCTTTTCTTGAGTGCTTTCTAACTTTTCCGCTCCCTCTGTGCGGCTTTGGCCGCCTCTTGCTCTACCGCCCATTCGGCCTTGGCATCTTCAAATTCCTCCCACATAGTTGTGAGGTCGCGAGCGGCGATGAACTCGGCACGGCGGGATGCCATCGCTTCCCTACCATTTTGTGTGCGGTCGTGGGCGGCGAGGAACTCGGTGCGGCGGGATGCCATCGCTGCCTTACCGGTTAGTGTGCGGCGTGGTGGCATGAACGACGCTTGGTGAGAGCTCTGGGGTGGAGTGGCCGGACAACCGTATAGTGCATTGGTTTGTCAAGAGCTCAAGGACAGAAGACGAAGCAAATATGGATTCCCCTTCAATCCTGGTCATTTATTACCGAGTAAAATGCATTGGCGGTCATCGAACTTGTCTTGATAGCTCACTTTGATCATTGTATACGAGATATGGTGATTGTACGGTCACTGGCTCAGCGTATAGCTCCGTATTTGTCTGGTTGACCAGTCAAACAGTCCGCATGCGCCTCATCAGCTCGTGTTCTTTATCTATCTACGCGGGCCTACCTGTCAATGGAGAAAAAAATACTGTAAAAACAAAAATTATGCGTATGTGGGGAATCAAACCACGGACTCGTCGCTGCAACGCACCCTCGTCAGCCAAATGAAAATGAAATACTTCGCGTCAGACACTCACGCTCATGCAGTCAAAGCATGCTAATGCATGCACGTCGCCCTCTAAATCAAAGTCCTGCTCATGGCGCAACGCAAATGGCGAGCCCATCACCTGCGCACCCCGGCGGTGCCTGACATTACTGTTTAGACGTTTGATGGAGGCCTACGCGAACGCCGAGCATGTATTCACCTGGCTCAACACCAACGGTCATACTCGGACCGCCTTGCTCATGTATATCGTCCATCACAACGACAATCTATAAAACAACCTAAGCTAGAGAGGGTACTATGGTAGTATGGTACGGAGTTTGTACTATCGTGAGCGACCGATCTTAGAGCCTAATTGGTTTGGTGCCAATAATTGGCATGCCAATTGTTGGCAAGTCTAAAAATTTGGGTCTTAATTGGTTGGCTACCAATTGGTTCTTGTCCACCTATCAAAAAGTTGCCAATTTTTGGCAATTTTTGGTCTTGCCAAATGTTGGCTTGCCAAATATTGGCAATGCCATACTTTGGCAATGAACCAATTAGCCTCTTAGTGCCACTGCACACCGAAACCCCTTCCATCGCTAGCGCGCGCTTCCCGCCTGAAACGGTCACCGTCTCTCCAGAATGTCAATGCCGCATTCACCGGACTTAACTGCAGGTGCAATTGGTGTGTCACTTACATGCGGGCCAGATGCCCGTTGGGCCCACATGTCAGTAACCCAAACGCATCTGCAGTTAAGTCACTGAAGCAGCGTCCGCATTTACGCCCGACGAACCTACTCCGGCACCAGTTGTCCATCCGTCTGCCGCGGTTCATTGCCATTCGCCCGCTATATTAACTTGAGCCCCAGCTCCCAGCCATAGCCAAAGACCCACACTTATTCTCCTCTGGTCCCTTCCTTCTGTCGGCACCACTTCAACCATGGCCTCCTGGCGCTCCGAATCTCTCTTGGACGTACTGTCGCAGGAGCAGACGAGGGACATCGGCGGCTCTGCTCCGGGCACGCTCCAAAGCTCTCTTCGACGTACTGTCGCATGAGCAAACGAAGGAGATCGTCGACACCCCCCGGCCGCCCTCCGCCGCCACAACCACGAAGCCGGCACGCGTGCGCGGGCGCAGCCGGCAGCGAGGAAGAGTAGTACACGGTAGGTCGCCGCCGCTCTGGAGGAGGAGGTTATCGAGGCGGATGAGGAGGAGGCAAAGGCAATGGCCGACTTTCTTGGGTTCATGGCCGGACATGGTGGTCGGGCGCCGGCGATTGTTTAGATTAGGTTTACAGTAGGTTTTAGTACGGTTTGTGCGAAATATGTAATGAATTTTGTCCAGTTTGTAGGAAAAGCTTTCGAAATGTAATGAATTTCATCCGGTTAATTTGAAATTTGCTTTGTTTGCATGAATTTCGTCCGGTTAGTTCATATAGTTGTTGAAGGGTATGCGGGCGGCATCGGATGGCATCCATCAGTGTCCTCGGACAGATGCCGGTGTAAATTTGTGGGCCAGCGCTGGAGATGCCCTAACTATCATGCTATAATCGCTAACAATCCTCCATTATTTGGCAAGGAACACTTATCCCTCAATCAAAATCAGATCCGTGGTGTTTCGCACTTCTCCCGCGTAAGAGTGCAAACTCTTGCTTACATAAAAATGGAGCAAGTGGACGGCACTGTAGCACATCATATCACTCGAACTAGCCCGCCTAACGAGCGGGAAAGCACCGCCCTCGTCATTTTGTTCTGGATTTCTATCGGTCGATCGCGCGAAAATGTTACGCTTTGCAAGTTCTAAAGGGAAAGGCGGCACACTTACGACTCGTACGCGTCGCAACCCCGACAGTCCGGCTCGCACGCCGCTCACCAGAGGGGACACGCGTTGTCTTGCAATTTCACTGACATGTGGGACCGTAATTGAATAAACCGTCGATAGCCGAAATCTAATCGGTCGGCGGGCGTCGGCTGAGAAGAGAGAGACAGGGGAGGGAGAAGAGATCGTCCACCCGCCGCGCACGGACTCCAAGAAATATATGGTGATAATGTGAGGTGGGCCATGCTGGAGTCCGGACCGCTTCCGGAGCCCGCTCTCACCGCCCTGGCCCCTCAAGACGCCAGCTGCCCGCCGCATGCATGCATAGCAAGTAGTACTCCTTATGTGGAGGAGAGAGAGGCATTGACAAAGTCAAGGAGTGGGCTCTGCAAGAGCCCGTATCTACACGTGCTCCTAGGTATAGAAAAATAATTCTAAAAAAAGGCATAAAAACAATTGTGTCTTAAAAAAAGAAAGGTAAAAAACATTTGAGAGGAAATAGATAGAGAGTAAGTGAGAAAAAGCTGTAACCTAGGCATTACATGAGGAAGGAGGGAGTGGTGCACATGCCAAGTTCACTGGGCTGCCATGTTTCACACTCCTCCGTCGTAACAGTGGAGACAATAGCTTTCATCAAAAATAAACAATGAATACTCGTTGCTCGTCCTCTATATCGGAAAGAATACTTTCATTCGCCGACATGTGGGACGTCGACCATCCTGGTCCACCTGCCATGCACAAAATTATCCTGGTCTACCCCGGTCGTATCGCAGGCCCAACCTTTCCCACTGTAAGTTGTTCGGACAAAGGAACCATCATGACTTCGTTGAATTCCGCTTCTTCAAGAAAACTTACTGTACCCGCAATACTGCTACCACACGCGAAGACTGGACGGCACTGTACCACGTCATATCACTGAAACCCACTAGGCCAAACTAGCCCGCCTAGGTCATCTATTTTGGAACGGAGGGAGTACGTCTCTGCACTGCTATGATTTTGTGTTGCACGTTCTCTGTACTTTTGCTACGATTTTCCTACCCTATGAACCAAATGAGGCCTGAATGTATGTCGACTATTGTCTGATCGATCGCTAAGCCTACAATTTTAGGAGCTAGGGCTATTGGTCGATCGACGAGGGATAAGTATAAGCGTACCACGAGCTCATCAGCCCCAACGTTTCTCTTCGGTGAGTGTTTTGCAAGTACTATAGCTCGCACAATAGCTAGCCTACTAACACCAAGAATCATCAAACAAGCCCTGCTGATATGATAAACAGTTCAAACTTACTTCTAAGCATGCCATATATTACATCAAAAGCTGGTGAGGATACATCTGTTTCCATAACTCGGAGAGGGTTCGCATGATTCATCGCATGATTCACTATCAAACAAAAGTAGCAAGATCCGCCCACACAAGACAGTGCACTAGCCCTAAGATGGTTTGATAACACGCATTGTTCTGGTAATTAAACACAGGGCAATGCAAACTACCCTGAAGGATTAGCGTGACCAACTATTTCTTGTCATCGATCTCTCGGGCAATGACCACAGCACGGACAGCGGCATGGGAATCAATTTCTGGGGCGATGTCCACAGGACTGACCGTGACATCGGAATCGATCTCTGGGGTGATGTCCACAGGATGGACAGCGGCATCGGAATCGATCTCCGGGGCGATGCCAACAGGATGGGCCACGACATCGGAGTCATCAAGGACGTCCACCGGCACCTGCACAACCCTGACATATTAGCAAGCACATTGCAAATAATCAAAAACCACAACTATGGTAATAAGCCATTATTTTTTACCTTGTGCAGCTCACCGGGGGATCTCATCCCTCCGGGGGCCATCTCCTCGTCCTTGATGGGGGCCATCACCTTGCCAGGGGAATACTGCTTCTCAATGGCGACTATCTCCGCAAACTCGGTCTTGAGCCTCACATAGGTGGCAATCAGAGTTCCTGGGGTAGGCACGGTGGGGCCCTTGCTGTTCTTCCAACTTTCTTTGAGGAGTTCGTCCGCCAACGTCCTCAACTCTTTGGCCAGTGCTTGTTTCTTGGAGTTCTTCATCTCCATGGGTTGGCCCGCCAACATGGTCAACTCGTTGGTCGGTGCTCGCTTCCTGGAGATCGTTGTCTCCAGTGGGTTGTCCGCCGGCAACTCTTTGCCTAGTGCTCCAGGATCCATCAATGAACTAACAAACAAAAAGCAATCGTAAGGAAACCACAATCGCAATGAAAACGGGAAAAGAATAGGATGTGAGAATCGGTCGGTGCTTCGCAAAAAGAAGATTCTTGGAATAAAAATATAGCAGCATAACTGATTCGCCCACCTTTCCTTCGTCGGTACAGAAGAAAAATGGCAGAAGTGAGTAGCCTGGAGTGAGGTTTTCTTGAAGAAAGGGAAGAAAGGGCTTGAACGAGCGTTCCAATGAAATGATGGTTGCTTCGTCCAGTCCAACTTGGAGGCCACCTTACCACTGCTGGTAAAGGTGTGGGTTTTGTGATATGACGGGTCATGACGGCCACACCGGGGTGACAGGTGAGTCTCGACTGTAGCACCTCGCTGTGATTTGGTGGATGGCACGCTGGCCCGGATGCTTTGAAATGTCCCGCATGTAGATAGAGCGGCTAGTCATATAGGAGTGCTCAATATTGTGCACCGCGACCAAGGCAGAGAGGAAAACGAGAGAACTACGTAATTAATGCATGAGTTTAATTAGGGTAGTTTTGTAAAGTATGAGATACATTCCTCCAATCGCAGAATGCCTTGGTTCATGAGATTTGAGATTTGAGCCCTATAAACCGGAAGGGAGGGAGTACTGCACACGGTGTAGTCTAGTCACTTGTTGAAATCTCTAGAAAGGAAAATACTCCTTTCCGGTTTACAGGGCTGTACTACTCCCTCCGTCTAGGTGTGTAAGTCATCTTACGAAAACCAAATAGTCCCAAAATACTTAGGCGCGGTGCATTAACTTCTACCTTGTTTCTTGTTTCTTGACATATCAACCAATAAGAGATGAGAGGTGTGCATGCTTTTAATTACTTGCAATGGCTAGTTCATTGCATGCAATGCTATTAATTAGCAAATAAACATTGGTGACCCCAGGAGGAAACGGTGCTAAGCGCGTGGACCTATGCAGAATGAGTATCAACCAATGGATAATGGAGTTTAATTGTTAAACAATAGCAATTTTGTCTCATGCAAGAGCCTGGCTAGTACTCCAAGGAACCGCACCACGCGAGCGTTCGCAACTGCCACGTTCGGGTTGCGCTTGGCTCTTCGCCTCTTCGAGAAGACGAACAATGATGTTACTCCTACTTCTACAGTATCGAATCCACTGTTGCATGTCCGTCCACCTCGTGCGGGAGGGATAGCGTGTAGCGAAAGCTTCTACTTACTACTCCTGCCTTTGCGTCTATGACAGGTAGGCCCAACAGGTGGTTGGCCCTCCTGTCATGCAGCCAAAGGCAGGTGTAGTTAAGGCACCGGAGCTCAGTCCGCGAGGGAGAGGGCATTGTAGTAATCAAATTTCTCGGTCTTGTACGAGTTGACATGACACATCAAAGCACTGCACTCGATATAAGTCTTTTTACACATTTCAAATGGGCTACTTCGTATGTAGGAGTAGACATATTCTGCTTCATATGTAGTCACTTGTTGCAATCTCTAAAAAGACTTATATTTGGAAACGGAGGGAGTACAACGCATGCATGCATGTCGTGACTTTCCTTTTGATACTTGCATGTGTTGATTTTGATGCACCTTGCCAAATTTTGACTATAAATTTAACTAACCAAATTTTCATGCATGTCACAAAAAATTACGGGGCTATTTGGATTGTGACTATGTTTGTCTTATGTTGCCACATTATTTTTCCCACACTTGCCACACTTGCCTAACCTGAGTTGCTCAAATTGTTAGACACACTTTGGCTTGCCTAAGGGAATCTTGCCACAATTTTTGTGTCTATGACATGTGGGGTTCACCGCTAATAAAAAAAATTCTTGTCTTAGGTGTGGCTAATAAAAAAGACCTATATTTAGGAATGGAGGGAGTAGAAAATATAAATAATAATGCATGTTGGGGCAACCCACGTTTCCGCTAATTTTAGCCGTGGGCTTGTTCACAATTTTTACGAGGGGGTGGTTGTTCATTTAATGGAGGGACTTGTAGTACCAGACTTGAACGATACAAAGTGCGACCTGGCACACCGTAACACCACTTGGAACAAGCGGGTAGCTATCTCAAAAAACAATCAACAACTAAAAAAACCGCGACCTGGCATGTAGTAGTACACAATTTTAAACGATTGTTTTGATGGAGTGAAAAAGGAAAACTACCCCACTACGTATATATAGGCCGGAGCCTCCGTGCTTGCTTGCTAGGGTTGCTCTATTCACACACTCTCATCCTCTCGAGGTCTAAACAAGATAGGGGTAGTAACACTGTCTTTCTCCCTTCAAAAAACACTGGCTTTCTATCCTCACCGCTGGTTACAGATCCGGACGTATCCCCCTCCGCCGGTGAAGGGGAGGAGGGGCAGCGTTTAGGCCGTCGTCTTCAGCGAGGGAGGAGACCCACTGCCGGCCGCACCGTTATCTCTGGCCGAGCGCCAGCGCGGGAGGTCCTCCGATCGCTTCGTCGTTGCTTGTGGGCGGATCCGGCCTCCCGCCGCGCACCTATCCACATCCCGATGACCTTCAGGTATATCTTCGTTCGAAACCGCCTTAGCTCTACTTCCCCAGCTCGCTATGTCGCTGCATGTGCATCATTTTCTACCTCTCAGCCCCTCTCGATCGGATGGTCCAACATCACATATTTTTTTCTTCTATTGTTAGAGGTAAAGCTACTTCATTGGAGTCAAATCTTGTACTCCCTCCGTCCGAAAATACTTGTCATTGAACTGGATGTATCTAGATGTATTTTAGTTCTAGACACATCCATTTTGATGACAAGTTATTCCGCACGGAGGGAGTACTTGGTTCAAACAAGAAATAAAGTGGGGGTGGGGGAATTTAGTATGTACATCGGACTTGGTACAAACAGGAAGGAAAGGGGGTGAAAGTAGTACAGACTGGTCATCCAACCGGCCTCTTGGTTGAAAAGGGAAATATAGGGGTAACGCTGTACACAGTGGTATGACCAGGACTAGATTATCTATCCACACATAGGAGTAGGTGGCTAGAGTGAACAAAAATGGGACCAACCCAGATATGTTTCTTGGATGTTTGTTTCTCGGGGCAACAAACTATGAATCACCACTTTATGCCCATGTTTACGTACATGGTGCTGTACTGCTGGTGCACCCACTGTCCCATGCCCTTATACCAAATATTTAGGCTCCGTTCGGAATAAAGGGGCAGAAAACATAGGTCTTGATGAAAATAGAGGAATAGGAAAGGAATGTAGGTATAAAACTATGGAACAGCGAACCGGAGGAAACTCTCAAGAGAATGTGTTCGGATGGACTACGAAATGTATAGATTTGTTTTTTTAGAGTAGCATGCTTGGCAGTATGATATGCTATTTGTTTATTCAGCTGCATAGTGACTACTCTTGTCCTCACCTCACGTACCACACATAGGTTGATTTTTTTATTCCGGCAACACAGCACAACAACCTGTCTAACGCATGGCAGCGAGCGCCTGCCTCGGGCTTCCGCCCAAAAAATGAGCAGCGCGTGGATGTTTCTAATCCTATGGAATCAGTACTACCAGACCAGCTTTCCTATGAAACACTATTCACCTTTCCCGTGTTCCGAATGGTTGGAAGGGAAAGAATACCATAGGAATTGTGTTCCTACGAAAATCCTGCACCAAACCTGTGAACCGAACGCAGCCTTAGCTGTTCTTAATCTAATGTCCCTGGTAAAAATGAAGCCATGCCACTGTTATAAGCCATGACAAGTTTAGCCAAATGTTTTTGCCTGTAATTGTTTGAGACTCTGACTTTTTCCTCTGTGCCTTTTTGTGCAAACAGGGATATGCAATTCACCTGGTTGCTGTTGTGACCTTTTGGTGCACTGCACAAAACTCTTCTTAAAAGAAGTGACTCTTATGTTGTTTAACTAGAATGTCAGAATGGAACAGTTGGTTCATTTTGGTGGAACTGCACAAAGGGAGATCTGTGTTCCAATCCTCATCATCCATATTGGCGCCATAACCTTCCTTTAGGTAAGAATGATATTTAATGCACGTGTTCATCTCTATTTTCCGACTGCCATGAGAAAATAATGCTGTTTTTACTAGTACACTTGTACTCCCTCACTGACAAAACCAATTATGAATTAGAAGGCCAATCATGTACTTGGTTTCACCAACTAGTGAGGAGAAAGAGAAACAGAGCATGAAGAGGAGGAAGAAGAAGAATAAACAGTGCTAAGGCGATCTTGCTGAAGCCAGAGGCCTCAGTCGAGGCCATTCAAGGGCTCCGGCAACGACTACCTTACATGTGAGACGATCCTCCAGGGAGCCCTTCCACTTCTATTGTCTCACTTAATTTAGGAGTACTTAAGTACCACTAATTTATTACTGCCTAATTTTCCTGTTGGAGTTAAACAAATCTTTAGTAGGACCCTATGCTGAATCATGTACGTGTGTATGTTTGTCTATGGAGGTGAATCATGTGGTGGAGCAGGGAGGGAATATTATTAGTGTCATGACATAATAGTGCTATTGTTTTGCATGTCAATTTATTGCCATTGGTACAATGAGGCAATGTTTTGCGTATTGTCCATCATGAATTTGATGCTACTGTTTGAGTAATATGCTAATGTCTTCCTATCCTTTCTCACTAAGCTAATGAAGGTTTCACCTTGTTCCTACTTGTGCAAACAGGGATCATGTTGTGCCAATCATACATTTTAGTGGAACTACACAAGACAATACAATGAACTGTATCCCAGCCAGTGCTTTAACTCTGCTGGAAGTTCTTGATAATCTTTTGATATAATCTCAGCACTGGTAAACAAGAGTGATTTCAACCATACATTTGAAGTGCACAAAAATATATACTATTGTGTGATTCCAGTGAGTGCTTTATCATCTCTTATGGTACTACATGAATAAGCTTTTTTCTCAGGTTGGTACGGGCCTAAGGCCTTCATCCATATTAGTTTGCTGTCATCTCTATTTGTATCGTGCTACTGTCATGAGAAACTCCTTTATCTTTGCACGTCAAAGTTTTGCAACCTATGATAAATGGCAATGCTTTGAGTGTTGAGTTGAGCTAATTGGCACTGATTAAATAAACTAATACCTCTCTTTAAGCAAGACTACTATGTTGCTAACTTTACCCATTAAGATAATGAGGGTGCTTCTATTTGTTAGTGTATGTTTCATCAACTAGTCCCACTATTACAGTAATCTCACTCTCTCAATATATGTGCAAATAGGGATGCTCGATTTTGGTGGAACTGCACAAAAACTTTGGGTGCTTCATTCCCTCGACAGCTTCCGTCCTTTCCTGTCAGTCACTAATCTCCGCTTGCTTTCTTCCTTTGCTGTCAGTCGCTTGGCTTATCTCGGCTTCCAGTCAAAGGAAATAGTAATTGATATGCTACCTCATACAGGTTGGTACTGGTCTTTATCCTGATTATTGTGCCTGTCATATGTATTGGTAATTTGGTATTGTGCTACTGTTTGCCGATTTCATAAAGGAGTAATTTGGAGCCTGAACTCGCAGGCAAATCATTACATCGGGTGATTTCAGTAGAACTGCACAAAATGATCAGATGGACAGGTACTTATGCTGCAGCTATGTACTCCAAAGTTCACTCAAACAAGCATCGATGTTGACAAGAAGTGCCTATATTCATTCGAGTATCAACCGGCGTCAACCAATTGTCAAACTCCAAGTATTAGGAGAGTGAACGTCAAAAATATTGCTTGGTGCATAGCCCAGAAAAACGCAGTCCAGTCTTTGGTCCCAACTTGTGCCTTTTGGTTATCGGCACATATGGTAGCGAACTATATGGCATGGAGTCTAAAGATTCCAGACAAGTTGGTTGACGCGTATATTCATCTGGCACTTAATCAGTCTGCACGCCAAGGATGCTCCATTTCAGTTGAACTGCACAAAAAATTTGGGTGGTTCATTTTCTCAACCGCCTCCTTTCTCGTCTGCAATGTAGAATTTTGGCGAGATACAGGACCAAGATGAGCCAGTAAACTAGTTGGATGAAAGTAGTGGCCAAGTTTCTCAAATCTCCCTCGGCATGAGGCCACTATTTGAGGATAAACCTACAAGCAAAGTTCAGATTGTCTGTGCTGCCTCTTATGTACTCGAAAGTTTACTCATACAAGAACTAATTTTAGCAAGAAGTACCTCCGATTGAACACCATTTATCAGTCTGTACCCTAGGTAATTAAAGTTCGTCCATGGATCATATTGGCTGTGATCTCAATCATTTGGATGCATAAACATACTGACCATGTGTATATCTGAATCTTTTTGTGAATTATGTATGAATATTGTCATGTGATCTATCAATCATTTGGATGCATAGATATGCTGAGCTTATGTATATATGAATCTTTTGAGTTGTTGATAGTGAATGTGGGCTATGAATATGAACGTGTTCTGTGAAACTGAGTTTGATATGAATGTTTACCTTTTCTGTTGTATTTGTGTGTGAACTTGTTAGTATGCCTACTGTGGGGTATAAAACACAGGTCTCTTATAAAAGTAATGCTGTGTCCAATTTATGTTTTCCCTTCTAACCACATTATATATATTTATATTATTACTATTATCGTATATTTTATAGACTTATATATACATTATAAAAACATCCCACGTGTTATTAACTTATAAAAGTAAATGTTTAACGAAAGTTGGCAAGGAAAATCCTGGCACCGCGGCTGTGCTGCCGCGCACCCGAACCAGTGAAATTTCCCACTCCTCTCCATCTGCGACTCCACTGCCCCGTCTTCCCCATCTCCGGGTCGTTCCAGTCTGGGTGCGCTCGGCACGGTGTGGTCAACGTGGTCAACAACCGAGAGTCATCGGAAGATGACTGTACGTGAGAGGCTGACAGTGGGGACGCACCACGCCCATGGACGCATGCATGCAACGGAACGCGGCGAGGTCATCGTGGTCAAGGAACGACTTCCATCGGAATTATACTGTACGTGGAGAGTCTTAGCTGGGTCCACGGCCGCAGCAAGTAAGTGCCTCCTTATTACGTGGAAAATAATGATTCCTCCAACTGACAGCAGGGACCCACTGGACGGGCCATCGTATTTTGCGAAAAAAACGTTTGCCCCCTGACTGCTGGGACCCATGACAAGTCCGAGGCGAGGCGGAGGACGCCGGTGCCGGCGTTTAGCGTGTACTGCAGATGGCGGCCGACATCGTCTAGTTAGCTAAGAGTAAGTTAGTACTTGTACGCTACTAGAGTATTAGTGGAAGTAGATAGTTAACTTGGCTATGATGGTTGTCAACGTGGAAGTTCAGTACTCTATATGTGGATCAGACCTGTTACTTTGCTCTGAATGTTGAACTTTCCGTTTGAACATATGGAATGGGCTGTTATTTTTTTAAATGGGTTGTATTTGTCCTCCACGGGTTTAGAGGCTGACTTGTGGGCCTACCAAGTTGACGCGTACACGACCAGGAGATGATTGTACGTGGAGAGGATGACAGCAGGGACCCGCCAAGGTCATGGCAGTACGCAAGCAAAGTGCCTCCTTATTTCAATCCAATAAAAAAATGGCTCCTCGTAATGGATTTCTGACATCTGGGTCCCATGCCATTGTCAACGTAGTCAATAAACGAGAGAGTTGCACAACGAGCGGCTGACATCAGGGACCCAGCAGCTCGCCCAGTTATTTTTGTTTTGGGTTAATTTGATAAATGTCACTCCAAATCTGGTGTTTCTAAGAAATGCCATTGCAATTTACAAACTTTGAAAAATGTTGATGCCATCCCCAGTGGCATTTTTCGAAGTCTGGAGTGGCGTTTTTCAAAGTTTGCAAATTGCAGTGGCGTTTTCCAAAGTTTGCAAAAATTGCAGTGACATTTTTCAAAGTTTGGAAATTGTAGTGTCATTTTTATGAATCACCATATTTGTTGTGGGATTTATCTAATTTGTTTTTGAGAGGGAAGCAGGGTGTCAACTGGGCTGTGCGGGGCACTCTGGCATGTCTAGACAGCCTTCTCTTTTATGTTTACCACAGACCAGCCCAGTAGTTTTTTTTTCTTTCTGAAAATGGCTAGCCCAGTTTTTTTGTGATTTGCCAAGTAAGTCGCTTTGTCAGGCCTATTGGGCTGCAAATCTTTCAAGACGAGGAGAGCTTCATTCGGCTGGACGAGAAAATGGCCTATCAGTAATGAGAAATGGGCTGTACATTTTTTAAAACACATCAAACCGGCAATTACTTTCAAATTTCTTTTTTTCATTTCAAGATTTTCAATTGCATTAATTTTTATGCGTGGACAATATGTTGGATTTTATATTGATATACATTTATTTTTAAAATCAGTTTGAATGTGACTCGAAATTTTGGGATTAAAAATAGTTCGGACCGCACCGAAATATGCAACATTTCGTATAAATTTTTAACCGTGGCCACAATATGGGTTGTAATGCTAACAAAAAGAATATGGGCTCCAAAAAAACCTTCAGAATTAGCAAATGGGCTATAAATTATTAGAAATAATGGCAGATGGGTTGTATGCTGTTTTCCACAGATTTGACGCTTTCCTAAAAAAAGGTTGACGCACAAGCAGTGACTGTTGGATGTCCATCCAACGGCCGTCGTGCTTCTTCAATCTCTGCTCTTCTTGCTCCAGTCGCTCAAACATGCGCCGGCGGGACTGCCTGCTCCCTCCTCCCCGCGGCCGGCTGTGCTGCCGTGCAGGCTTCACGGCCCCACCGTACTCCCATCGCTGGCCTAGCCATCCCTCTACTCACCCACACCTGTTGTTATTCTCCGATGACGGCAGACGAACCAGTAAACCCTCGTATAGTCGTACTCCCCTCCGCGTGGGAAACAACTGCCGAGTCTTCCCTACCTCCGTGTCGTTCCCTTCCTAGGCCTCGCCGTCATCCACCGCCCTGGTGCTCCCGGCGCGGCCTGGTCAACGTGGTCAACGACCGACATGCATCTGAAGTGGACTGTACGTGGAGAGGCTGACGGCTGGGTCCACGGCCGCACGCAAGGAAATGCCTCCTTATTACGCGCAAAATAATGATTCCTCCACCTGACATCTGGGACCCACCGAAAGGGCCTCTGTATTTCACGAAAAAAACGTTACCGCCGCTGACAGCTCGGACCCACCAGCTATATCTTCGCACGCAAGGAAGTGCGTCCTTATTACGCACAAAAAAATGAATACTCCCCCTGCTAGCTGGGACCCAGTATAGTGGCAGGCTGACTTGTGGGCCTACTAAGTTGACGGGGACGGAGGGCTTTGTCAACTTAGTCAATATGCACGATTCTAGCTCCAGTGACCGTATGATGTCCATCCAACGGCCGTAGTGCTTCTTCAACCTCTGGTCTTGTTGCTCTAGCCGCCCAAAGCAGCGCCGGTCGTGCCGCATGCTCCTGCCTCCCGTGGCCGGCTGGGTTGCCGCGGAGAACTCACCGCCCCCTACTATTCTCACCGCTGGCCAGGCCCTGTGGCGACGGCAGCCTCACACCGCAGCCGAACCTGTGAACCCTCATACTCCTCTCCGCGCGGGCTTCCACTGCCGCGTCTTCCCCGGCTCCGCGTCATCCCCTTCCTAGGCATCGCCGTCATCCACCGCCCTGGTGCTCTCGGCGCGGCGTGGTCAACGTGGTCAAGGAACGGCTTCCATCGGACATGGACTATACATGGAGAGGCTGACAGCTGGGTCCACAGCCGCAGCAAGGAAGTGCCTCCTTATTACGCGCAAAATAATTATTCCTCCACCTGACAGCGGGGACCCATCGGACGGGCCACCGTATTTCGCGAAAAAACGTTTCCCCTGACTGTGGGGACCCACCAGCTACATCTTCGCACGCAAGGAAGTGCGTCCGGGCAAAAAAAACGATTCGCCCCCCTGACTGCTGGGACCCACCAGCTACATCTTCGCAGGCAAGGAAGTGCCTGACAGTCGGGACCCACCTGGTCGAAGCATACATAGCATTGTCATTCTGGTAGCGAACGTGTACGTACATACTGGTCGATGTAGAGGCGCGCACGTGTCGTAGTAGAGGCGCGCACGTAGCATGTACACGTACGTACAGCGGCCAGTGTGCAAGAAAGAAACTACGGCCACGTACGTACATACGGGCAGGGTCTCAAATGCCTACTCGCGCATACGTACGGCCAGGGCTCATGTACATGACTGGGTCGGAACGGAGAAACAACATCTTCATGTTCATGGGGAGCCAACCGGCTGGGTCGGAATGGAATGCGTCGTCGTGTTCATCGGGAGGGCTTGGACGGAACAGCTGATGGAAACGAGGCCTCGCGTACCGCAGAACAGAGGAAACGGCCTTGTGTTTGACCGGCCATGTTTGAAACGGGATCCTGTTCATTGGGAGGGGTCTGGCGTACCGCAAAACGGAGGAAACGGACCTCCTACGGTCGAAACGGGGGTCCTGTTGATCGGGAGGTATGTGGCGTACCGCAAAACGGAGGAAACGGACTTGTGTTGGAGCGCTACGGTCGAAATGGGGGTCCTGTTCATCGGGAGGGGTGTGGCGTACCACAAAACGGGACTCCACGGGATACTGTTCATCTCCACCGTCGACCCCCTCCAACCTCCACGGGCTACTGTTCATCCACCGTCGACCTCCTCCAGCCTGCACCTGCAACTGTTCATCCACGGGCTCCTGTTCATCCAGCCTCCACCACGCGCTACTCCACCGGCTACTATTCAACCAGCCCTCTCCACGGGCTCCTGTTCAACCACCCCTCCACGGGCTACTGTTCATCCAGCCCTCCACCGTCTACTGTTCATTCTACACTCCACGGGATGGTCCTGTTCATCCTGCCCTCCACGGGGTCCTGTTCATCCAGCCCCAACCGGCTCGATCGATCGGGGTCCTGTTCATCCAGAGGCAACACCATGGGGTCATGTTCATCCACCCGCACCGGGAATTGTTCATCCAACCCCCCCAACAACGCTCACTGTTCATCCAGAGGCAGCATCGATCGGCTTCAGTTAGCAGCAGTAGCGAAGGAATTGCTCGATCGGGTTCAGTTAACAGCCATCGATCGATCGCTCGGGTTCAGTAACGCGTAGCCTGCAGTGCAATCGCTCGGGTTCAGTTAGAGCCCAACGCCTCGCACACACGCGCGTACGTGTACGAGAGAAACGTGCGCTCGGCCCCCGACCTCCCACCGTAACCGGGAACTCCCCCCAATTTTCCTCCCCCTCGCTTCTACCACGGTTTTCCCCATCATGGAGGGCCCAAAGAATGTCATGCAGCTGCGTCTCCGGCCCGCCCAGGACGAAAAGCCCATTTTCTGTCATGATTTTTGTCATAGAAGTAGGAGCCCACCACATCTATGATGATACCGGGTTTTGTCACAATTATCGTCATAGAAGTGTCATATGTATCACCGAATTTTTTTTCGTTTGGCCCAAAATGTCACGGATGTGTCTTTTTTTACTAGTGATATCATATATACTTTTGTTCACTTTGCCATCCTTCTTATCTGCCAAGTATTTGGGGGCAGTTCCGCTTCCAGTGACCATTTCCTTCGCAGTAGAAGCACTCAGTTTCAGGCTTGGGTCTAGCTTTGGGCTTCTTCATGGGAGTGGCAACTTTCTTTCCATTCTTCTTAAAGTTCCCTTTCTTTCCCTTGCCCTTTTTACTTGAAACTAGTTGGTCTTGTCAACCATCAACATTTTATGCTTTTCTTGATTTCTACCTTTGTCGATTTCAGCATCACGAAGAGCTCGGGAATCGTTTTCGTCATCCCTTGCATATTATAGTTCATCACGAAGTTCCAGTAACTTGGTGATAGTGACTAGAGAACTCTATCAATCACTATTTTATCTGGAAGATTAACTCCCACTTGATTCAAGCAATTGTAGTACTCAGACAATCTGAGCACATGCTCATTGGTTGAGCTATTCTCCTCCATCTTGTAGGCAAAGTACTTGTCAGAGGTCTCATACCTGTGACACCCAAAATTTTATTTGGCTTTTTCAAACTTTTATTTGATTTGAGGGATGTTATTTAAAATTTTTCTGAAGTACTCTCCCTCTCAAAATATTTTCTTTTATGACAAGTGTTTTGTTTTGGATTCACCCAAGACTTGATTTTGGTCTTGGAGGTTTTTCCTTCTTATGTGGACTCAAAACCAAATGCTTTTCACTTGGGAGATTTCTTTTGAAAATTCTTTTAAATAGCCCTATGGCATTTGGAGTGATCTTCTCCCCTTTTCAAAATCTCCTCTTGCCATGACATGAGTGGAAATCCCCTCCCAAAAGCCTTTCCCCATCTTTGGATCATGATAGACTTCAAATCCAGCAAGTTGAACCTCTCCATATATTTGTTTCCATTTAATTCTTATCAAAAATAATTTCTGCCTTCTATTTTGATCCTTGGAGGTTTTCAAAGGAACTACCTTTTCTACTTTGAGTTTGGCCTCCAAACAAGTCTCCCTGGCTAGTCCTTAGAGCCCTCAACCAAGATCCATGAAGATCCACTGGTCTCCAGTTCAAATATTTCAAATTGTACTTGCTACAAGTTTGGACCTTATTTGCCAAATTTGATGAAATTCATTTGAATTCTTCTCCTAAAAATCTGAGAAATTTCAGGCAGCCTCTGGGTGCATTGACAGGTCACCTCACCAAGTCCCAGCTCCAGAAATTTTTTTCTTCACGGCAAATCATTTCGTCGAGCACTTGATGGGCATTGTTGCTGTCATGTTCAGAAATTTCAGTTAACAGTTTCAGAGCTGCTGTCGTTTTCTTCAGAGCTCGTTGTCGATCTCGCCAGTAGCCGCGGTGGCGCCTTGCTCCCTGTCCCCTCCTTCTTATCTCTGCGCCGCACGATCACCTGGAAGGTTGCGGGCGTCGGCGACGAGCAGGAGGAGGTGCGCCACCCGTGAGCGACGGCAGTGGCGGCTTTGCGGCCGCCAGAGAGAGGCGCAGCATAGACGGCGCCGTCCAGCGCCGCCCAAGCCACCGGAGGCCGCCGCGTGGCCACCCACTCACCCGTGCGCGCTGGCACCCTTCGTCGTGAACTGGTAGGCACGGAGCGCGCTCTCTGCCGCCGCCGTGTCCGTACGGCCGCCCCGTCGAGGATCGGCGTATTACGCCTTGCCCGACGAGGTTTAGCGGTGGAACGGCACCAGTGATCTTCCCTGATGGTGCCTAGCCCCCTAAACCCCCTGCCCAACCACTGCCTCGCTGTAATCGCTCGCCGGAGATACCCCGTTCATGGCCACCCCCTCGGATCGCCTATAAATAGAGGCCCCGAGCTCGAACTCGAACCCACACCACCTCTGCACTCCACCAATACCACGCCAAGCCACTGGAAGAGCCCCGAGAGAGCTTTCTTCCCCAACTCCGGCCGCCTCGACCCGTCACGGGACCCAACTCGATTCGCTCCCGTGCGTGCACCCCTACCCCTCAGCTCTTGCCAGTAGCCTTCTAGTGCATCCACCCTTCTGACCCGCGCTTCAATTTGGAGTTTGCAGCACCCACCGGAGTACTCATCATCGCCCGAGCCACCGTCCGCCGGAGAAAGTGTCGCCGTCGACGTGGTGCTCTCCGATGACCAAGTCCACCACCCACCAACGCGGAAGAACACACTGAACCTTTTGGTACCCTCCGATCTCCCTGCCTCGCCGTGGTTCAACGCCGGCGACCACCGCAGCCTTCGGGCGCCGGCGAAGTTTTAAACCTGACATGTGGGACCCCCCGTCAGCCTCTCTTCTTTTCTCCCCTCGAACCTTTTTCTGTTGGCGCCTTCGGGCAGAATACGTTTTCTCTTTGGGCTGGCGCCTTTTTCTCCGAACCGTTTTCTGTTTTCTCAGTTAAGTCCCTGGATCTTTTCTGTTTCATCACAGATTAGTCCCTGGACTAAAACCCTTATATCTTTTTAATAAAAGGTGATTTTTGAATGATTCTTTTTCTGTCAGTCTTATATTTTTGTCTAGTTTTTTATAGTATTTATTTGGAAATTTTTTGGAACAAATTTTATGCACGCGATGATTTTCACGATAGTGTACGGTTTCGATTATACCGTAGGTTCCGGAAGAGGTGACGGAGCCGCGAACTTCGCCGAGCTAGACTCCGACTTCTCCGAACCAGGCAAGCATGTTTGAACCTTTGATATGATAGGTGTTTTGCATGTTTGCTTGAATGGTTTGTGCATGGCATATGAGCATCGGTGAGTATCTCGTTGCATGTGAGGCAACTATCCGTGTGTTCCGAAGTTACTGTGATCTCTGATGAGAGATGGCCTAGTCATGTGGTGACATGAAAGGCAGTAAGGTGGTATTGTTGTAGCATGCCAGCCTTACGACATCCGATAAACTCTGACGTTAACGTGGACTAAGTCACGTTACCGTTCTTTCCCTTTCGTGCTACCACATGTTTTCTGCAAGGAATACGGTTTAGTAAGTTGTTAACCTCTTTCCGTGTACACACCAAATAGAGGGGCCGGGATGAGGGTTACATGGCCCTGGATTAAAGCCAGTCATCCGGTCAGGGGGCATGGGTGTTTCCGGTTGGGACCGAGAGGGGGGCACCCCTTAGAGCGCGCGTATATAAATTTGATCCCATGCTACGCGAGGTTGTAGCCTCCCCGTCTCAAAGTTTTTATTGAACGTTGCCGAGGGTGATTCCTGGCTTCGGAATGTTGAATGGGTGTGTACTGGTCAGATGTGTTTCTTCCAAAACACCGTAAACGGAACTAGTCCCCGTGACTACTGAAATCCGTTGGCTGTGGTTAAAGTACAAACTCTGCAGAGTCAAATCCTTCCGAGTCATCGTATCCATGGTCAAGGACCGTGACCAGTGTATCCATATCTTTGTCAAATCCTCGTGGTATTTCCCCGGTGAACAAGCTTGAGTGGTAAATTGGTTGAACGTTATTCCGTGGATGGACTAACCCTGTTGTTTATTTCATACCTGATTATGCCCTTGAAATGATTTAAATTCTTGAGCTACTGAGGTATCAAGTTATGAAAATATAATCCCTTTATGTGATGTCGCTCAGACGTCCGACTGTGGCACTCTTGTTATTTACTTTTGATATAAGCCCTTTATGTGATGTCGCTCAGACGTCCGACTATGGCACTCTTGTTGTTTACTTTTGATATAAGCCCTTTATGTGATGTCGCTTAGACGTCCGACTGTGGCACTCTTGTTATTTACTTTTGATATAAGCCCTTTATGTGATGTCGCTCAGACGTCCGACTGTGGCACGCACTGTCATTTATATTCTATTATAAGCCCTTTATGTGGTGTCACCTTGACGCCCGACTGCGGCATTGTTATTCTTTTTTTGTATCCCTTCGAGGAGTCATTCAGACACTCGATTGGCCCTCAGTATTACTTTGGGATTTCGGGAGGACTACCGCCCGACTTCTCTTTTATTTCCCATGCATTATTATCTCAATGTCTGAGTGCGCTTGTTAATCTGTTCATTTGCATCATGTTTACATTTGTTATATCTTATGTCCGAATGGTCTTGCGAGTACTTTCATAGTACTCACCTGGCTTGTTGTTTTGGCCAGATGTTGACGAAGGTGATCTCATGGATGAAGAGTTTGATAGTGAGTCCGACGCCTAGAGGAGTCCCAGTCAGTCCCGTGCGATCCTGGATATTGGTCACTTGTATTATATACGCTTCCGCCACCCACAATAAGTATCCTCGAGCCTCACTCCGACGCTCGAAGAGTTGTTAGATTCAGGAGTCAAGTCACCCCCTTCGCTGTGATTTTTCCACCACCGCTTTTATTGTGAGTCAGTAGTTATGCCACCCTATCCGCCTTTATGTGTAATATCAGCGTGTTTGTAATAGATTGTTGAGCAGTCTCTGCTCAACCTTGTATTATATTTAGTACTCCTGGTTTTCTTCTGTGATCAAGAAATTGTCTACCAGTGAGAAGGATTCTTCTCTACTGGTCCGTAAAAGGGATCGGTCTCTCAATAAATATTTTTATTGGAAAACCGGTCGTGACAACCTCTCGACTCGGGCATGAGTCTGAAATACCAATTTCAGCTCTTGGAACATCTTATATTGTCCGTGGCGTTCAAAACGTTTTTGAAGTCCCGGTGCTAAGCCGTAAAGCATGGCGCACTAAACTATCAAGTAGTTATCATACCGAGCTTGCCAAACGTTCATAACGTCTACATCTACTCCTGCAATAGGTCCGTCACCTAGCGATGCATCAAGGACATAATTCTTCTGTGCAGCAATGAGCATAATCCTCAGATCACGGACCTAGTCCGCATCATTGCTACTATCATCTTTCAACTTGTTTTTCTCTAGGAACATATCAAAAATAAACAGGGGAGCTACATCGCGAGCTATTGATCTACAACATAGTTATGCAAATACTATCAGGACTAAGTTCATGATAAATTAAAGTTCAATTAATCATATTACTTAAGAACTCCCACTTAGATAGACATCTCTCTAATCATCTAAGTGATCACGTGATCCATATCAACTAAACCATGTCCGATCATCATGTGAGATGGAGTAGTTTTCAATGGTGAACATCACTATGTTGATCATATCTACTATATGATTCACGCTCGACCTTTTGGACTCAGTGTTCCGAGGCCATATCTGCATATGCTAGGCTCGTCAAGTTTAACCCGAGTATTATGTGCGTGCAAAACTGGCTCGCACCCGTTATATGTGAACGTAGAGCTTATCACACCCGATCATCACGTGGTGTCTCAGCACGAAGAACTGTCGCAACGGTGCATACTCAGGGAGAACACTTATACCTTGAAATTTAGTGAGAGATCATCTTATAATGCTACCGCCGAACTAAGCAAAATAAGATGATAAAGGATAAACATCACATGCAATCAATATAAGTGATATGATATGGCCATCATCATCTTGTGCCTTTGATCTCCATCTCCAAAGCACCTTCATGATCACCCTCGTCACCAGGCTTGACACCTTGATCTCCATCGAAGCATCGTTGTCGTCTCGCCAACTATTGCTAGTACGACTATCGCTACCGCTTAGTGATAAAGTAAAGGAATTACATGGCGATTGCATTTCATACAATAAAGAGACAACCATATGGCTCCTGCCAGTTGCCGATAACTGTTACAAAACATGATCATCTCATACAACAATTTATATATCATCACGTCTTGACCATATCACATCACAACAAGCCCTGCAAAAACAAGTTAGACATCCTCTACTTTGTTGTTGCAAGTTTTACGTGGCTACTACGGGCTTAGCAAGAACCGTTCTTACCTACGCATCAAAGCCACAACGATTTTTCTTCAAGTGTGTTGTTTCAACCTTCAACAAGGACCAGGCGTAGTCACACTCGATTCAACTAAAGTTGGAGAAACAGACACCCACTAGCCACCTGTGTGTGAAGCACGGCGGTAGAACCAATCTCATGAACGCGGTCATGTAATGTCGGTCTGGGCCGCTTCATCCAACAATACCACCGAAACAAAGTATGACATGCTGGTAAGAAGTATGACTATTATCGCCCACAACTCTTTGTGTTCTACTCGTGCATATAACATCTACGCATAGACTAGCTGGCTCGGATGCCACTGTTGGGGAACGTAGTATTTCAAAAAAATTGCCTACGATCACGCAAGATCTCTCTAGGAGAAGTATAGCAACGAGCGGGGAGAGTGTGTCCATGTACCCTCGTAGACCGAAAGCGGAAGCGTTTAGTAACGCGGTTGATGTAGTCGAACGTCTTCGCGATCCAACCGATGAAGTACCGAACGCACGACACCTCCGCGGTCTGCACACGCTCAGCTCAGTGACGTCCCTCGAACTCTTGACCTAGTTGAGGCTGAGGGAGAGTTCCGTCATCACAACGGCGTGGTGACGGTGATGATGAAGTTACCGGCGCAGGGCTTCGCCTAAGCACTACGACGATATGATCGAGGTGTGAAACTGTGGAGGGGGGCACCGCACACGGCTAAGACAATTGTCAGTTGTGTCTTTGGGGTGCCCCCTGCCCCCGTATATAAAGGAGGGGAGGAGGAGGCCGGCCAACAAGGGGCGCGCCAGTGAGAGGGGAGTCCTACTAGGACTCCAGTCCTAGTAGGATTCAGCCCCACCCTTTTTTCCTTCTACCGGAGGGGGGAAAGGGGAAGGAGAGGGAGTAGGAGAAGGAAAGGGGGGTGGCGCCCGCTTCCCAAGTCCAATTTGGCCTCCTCCCTTGTGGGCGGCACACCAGCCCCTTGTGGGCTGGTTAGCCTCCCTCCTATGGCCCATAAGGCTCATATCTTTTCCTGGGGGGTTCCGGGTAACCCCTCCGATACTCCGGTATGTACCCGATACACTCCGGAACCCTTCCGCTGTCCGAATACTAACTTCCAATATATCAATCTTTACCTCTCGACCATTTCGAGACTCCTTGTCATGTCCGTGATCTCATTCGGGACTCCGAACAAACTTCGGTACATCAAATCACATAACTCATAATACAAATCGTCATCGAACGTTAAGCGTGCGCACCCTACGGGTTCGAGAACTATGTAGACATGACTGAGAGACCTCTCCGGCCAATAACCAATAGCGAAACCTGGATGCTCATATTGGCTCCTACATATTCTATGAAGATCTTTATCGGTCAAACCGCATAACAACATACGTTGTTCCCTTTGTCATTGGTATGTTACTTGCCCAAGATTTGATCGTCGGTATCATCATACCTAGTTCAATTTCGTTACCGGCAAGTCTCTTTACTCGTTCTGTAATGCATCATCCCTTAACTAACTCATTAGTCACATTGCTTGCGAGGCTTATAGTGATGAGCATTACCGAGAGGGCCCAGAGATACCTCTCCGAAACACGGAGTGACAAATCCTAATCTCAGTCTATGCCAACTCAACAAACACCATCGGAGACACGTATAGAGCATCTTTATAATCACCCAGTTACGTTGTGATGTTTGATAGCACACTAAGTGTTCCTCCGGTATTCGGGAGTTGCATAATCTCAGTCATAGGAACATGTATAAGTCATGAAGAAAGCAATAGCAATAAAACTAAACGATCAACATGCTAAGCTAACGGATGGGTCTTGTCCATCACATCATTCTCTAATGATGTGATCCCGTTCATCAAATGACAACACATGTCTATGGTCAGGAAACTTAACCATCTTTGATTAACGAGCTAGTCTAGTAGAGGCATACTAGGGACACTTTGTTTTGTCTATGTATTCACACATGTATCAAGTTTCCGGTTAATACAATTCTAGCATGAATAATAAACATTTATCATGATATAAGGAAATAAAATAATAACTTTATTATTGCCTCTAGGCCATATTTCCTTCAAAGGTCCCTTCTAAATGAAGACCCAGAAGACTGTAGCAAAGTGGGTCTGAACCCTTTTTGCAAACTTAACCCGCCACCAGATGTGAGTCTCCAACTTACTTACTTTTACCTCATCATTTAAATACTCTATTAACTCAACTTTGCTGATTTTTACACGTCGAGTCTGATTTTTGGAAGAAGAAATATGACCATGAGGCTGCCAAGAAAGCCGCCAAGAAGACTGCCAAGAAAAATAAGAAGAAACCAAGTGCTTCCAGTATGCTTGAACTGGATGACAGTTCTGAGTCGGAGGTAGCCCTTGACTCCCTTGGCTCCTTTTTGAACTATCTTATTGACACTAATTATTGTCAGGATGACACGGGGGCCAGCCAAGCAGTTGAAGAAGAGGTAATGGTTATTTCCTCTGACTCAGAGCCTTTGCCAAGACAGAAATTTTGACGGGTAACCCAGAAAGTAAGCTTTTCACACCCCTTAGCTCATTTGGATCCTCACTTTCTTTTGAAGCAACAGCAGCACGAACAACGGCGACAGACTCGGACCAGCGGAGGTGAAGAATTATCCTCCAGCTTACCAAACACTCCAGCTCTGCGGAAGCATCAAAATGAGGTCCTTCCAAATTTAAACTCTTTTTACCCACTGGCGGGTCTTATTCGCCAGCCACTTAACTCTTCCGACTCAAACTATCAGGAGGCCTCCCGCTCTTCTTCCGGCGACTCATCACAAACCCAGCTGCCAGCTTTCAAGACTGCCCCGGGGTAATAATAACTACTTTGCATTCTCTACCTCCTTATGCTCTTATAATTGTACTGACTTATCATAACTCATGCAGTGGTCAAGCAAAGCCTAGTAAGAAGGCAAAGGTGACCAAGCCGGCTGAAGATCCTAAAGTCGTTGAATCGGAGCAGCAAGTCCCAGCATCATATGCTTCTGAAAAACAACCAGAAGAACTTGCCCATGATGTTCTGCCTGAAATTCCCGATCTCTCCCTCGACCACACAAATATCAATTCTTTGAACACTGAATCATCAAGCCCACTTAAACCGTCAGAAGAGCATAGTGAAGATGTGATGATCACTGGCACTGGCTTTAAAGAACTCGAAAATCCAACTGTCTTGGCTAAGCACTCTGCCAAACAAGAGGTCATTGAAAGGCGGAAAGTGAGGTTTGATGTCGCCCACTATGTGCAATTGAGTAGTAGCGAAATACTTTCTGGCTACCTCAATCAAGTACACACTAGCCATAATCTTGAAGTTGATATGGTGAAGCAGATGCATCAAAAATTTGAGGTATGAATTCCTGCTTGAATAAGTTATGCACATCTTTCCAGCCCCCAAGTCTATTGGGTATGATAAAATCGAATATGCTGTAGACTTAGAATAACCATGAGCATCTTTAGTAGAATCCTCGCAAGACCGACTTTCACCATTATAGTTGAGCTGGATTTTAAACAATTACACTGAATCCGTAGTCCCCAAGGGCCGGTTCAATCAGTATGCATGAGCCGGTCCTTTTCACCATTGATTATAAAGAGAGCTTACCTGTATAGCCCCCATAAACCGGCTGTGATTGTTTACAGCACAACCGGGTTACCATAAAGCAGTAAGGAGACACAAGCGATATGCATTAGCCCCCAAGTACCAAGTACTCTTGCTTGCAAAGTGGTTGGGACTTTACTGACATGAGCCGTTGTATGAAGAATATTTCGGCAGGCATTAGCCCCCAAGTGCCAAGTGTTGTCGCTTGCAAAAGGCTTGGGACTTATATTCCTATAACCCGGATATGAATGTATTTGCAACTCTGTTTGTACAGGATGCCACTGCCGAACTTCAATCACAATTGGCTGATGCAAAAACCCGGCTGGAAAATCAAGAATCTGAGACCCGGAAAGCTGAGTCAAAATTCCAATTTAGCGTGGCTGAAACGGAAAAGATAAAGACCAGTTTTGAGGCGGAGAAAAATGCTTGGGCTGAAGAAAAGACTGCCTTGACGCAGCGAGCTGAAAAAGTGGAGGCGGCTCTTCAAGAGGTGACCACTGAGCTAACCGGTTTAAAACACCGAGTATCCCAGATGGTTTCAGCTATCTTTGGTGAGTCGCCTTGCTAATCATCAAAAGTGAATATTTTCCTTGATAGTATAAACCGCCTCTAACCAATCTATGACTTACTCAGATCGCAGGAGCAGCAATCTTAACCAAGATATGCTTGTGAAGCTCAAGGCTGTTTACACACTTGTTGAACAACTCTACACTAGAGCTCAGCATGCACTAGCCACAATTTCTCCGACTAATCAAGCACCTACTCTTGATAGATGTCTTGAAAAAACTTTTTGTGCTACCTGCTAGGATGGACGAGATGAAGTGGTCGTCTGCAAGATCCGGTGCCGTGACAGCTTTGAGCCGGGCCAAGGCATGGTTATGAGAACTAGACCCATCTGAGGTAGCTACTAGATATCCAATCTTGAAAGAAGACGGCACTTCATTTGATCAGAAGGACTTTGCTGCCTGTGTGAAAGAAATACGTCCTCTGGCTAGTCTGATTGCCAATGAAACGGACCTGTCAAAATACCATCCGGCTTACAACATGGAGAATAAGAAGATGTCGACGTCGGCTTATAAAGTTATGGATCTAATTCCTCCAATCCGTAAGCATACTTTCGCCCCTGAAGTTGACCCGCCCGAACTTATAGATGATGAAGCTGAATTTCAAGCCTTGTGTGGCATCGATTAGTCATCACCAAACTTTCAAACGGCAGAAGAGGACGAAGAACCGGAGAAGGATAATCCAGAAGCCTCAAGTCAGCAAGGCCAGGAAGAGTGATCCGCCAGGCGGGTTATGTATGTGGTCCTTTAAAAAACACTCGATCTTTATTGGCTCACCGAGTCATGTAATAGGCTAGTGAAACTTTGATCTGTCGTGCCATCGTGCACGTTTTTGTTTTACGCAACACTGTTTGACCCGCCATTTGAAAAGCTACCATTTGATGCTTATGATGACAGCGATTTATGCAGATGAAATGAATTATTATCCTGCACATAAGTAAACACAAGTGCCTTGGCGGTTTACCGCAGGGCGGGTCATAATACCTCATATAAAACCACTAGTAACGAAAATAGTGCATAACCAGGGCCGGTTTAACCATAATTAAATATAATCAAAAATATCATACCTGTGATATGTGATTTAAACTGCCGGCTTACCATACCAATGCAGTAAGGGTGATAACCCAAAACTTAGGAGATAATACTTCCAAGTGTGTAATATCACCATATCCTGGCGATTTATTTTCAAAGGCCAGGCCGGGTTATCAGAAACCACGGATATACTCAAATATGAGTTGTTATAATTGAGGCTATATGGCCTGAATCATTGTTAAATCATATGTCAAGATAAACCAACAAATGTTCAAAAAACGAATCAAAACAAGAAAAACAAGGTCTTCATGGTGTATGAGCCGGACCAAGAGGGATATTCACAGCTATGATTCGAATGCGATCAGGAAGCCCCCAAGTGGTTTGCGGTCATAATTGTGGCATTGCGCCGATCAAGAGGGATATTCACAGCTATGATTCGAATACGATCAGGAAGCCCCCAAGTGACCATAATTGTGGCATTGCGCTGATCAAGAGGGAATTCACAGCTATGATCCGAATACGATCAGGAAGCCCCCAAGTGACCATAATTGTGGCATTGTGCTGATCAAGAGGGATATTCACAGCTATGATTCGAATACGATCAGGAAGCCCCCAAGTGACCATAATTGTGAAAAAGACTCGATACTCTTGGAAACGAAATGACAGAGGCCCTGCTTTATCAGGGATGCTGGCTTTATTATAATCATCATAATATATACATTGGCAAGATATGTACATTGTAAGAGCCGGTGGCTCAAGTGTAGTAAGGCCGAAGATGAGCAATATTCCACGGTCGGTGGGTCTCCTCCTCCGACTTATGTGAATCCTTGTGTTCTTGAATGTCGATTAGGTAGTACGACTCATTATTCAGATTTTTGCTAACCACAAAGGGTCCTTCCCAAGGTGGGGATAACTTGTGCATATCAGTTTGATCCTGGATAAGCCGGAGCACTAGGTCACCTTCTTGAAAAGTTCTGGTTTTAACTCGGCGGCTGTGATAACGACGCAGATCTTGCTGGTAAATCGCCGTACAAGCCGCCGCAAGGTCACGCTCCTCATCCAATAAGTTAAGTGCATCCTGACGTGCTCTTTCATTATCAGCTTCAACATAAGCCGCCACACGAGGCAAATCATGACGGATGTCACTGGAGAGAACCGCCTCTGCTCCGTAGACCGTGAAGAAAGGCGTGTAACCCATAGATCTGTTGGGGGTAGTATTGATGCTCCATAATACCGAAGGTGAAGGAAATATGCCCTAGAGGCAATAATAAAGTATTATATATTTCCTTATATCATGATAAATGTTTATTATTCATGCTAGAATTGTATTAACCGGAAACATAATACATGTGTCAATACATAGACAAACAGAGTGTCACTAGTATGCCTCTACTTGACTAGCTCGTTAATCAAAGATGGTTATGTTTCCTAGCCATAGACATGAGTTGTCATTTGATTAACGGGATCACCTCATTAGGAGAATGACGTGATTGACTTGACCCATTCCGTTAGCTTAGCACTCGATCGTTTAGTATGTTGCTATTGCTTTCTTCATGACTTATACATGTTCCTATGACTTTGACATTATGCAACTCCCGTTTACCGGAGGAACACTTTGTGTGCTACCAAACGTCACAACATAAATGGGTGATTATAAAGGTGCTCTACAGGTGTCTCCAAAGGTACTTGTTGGGTTGGCGTATTTCGAGATTAGGATTTGTCACTCCAATTGTCGGAGAGGTATCTCTGGGCCCACTCGGTAATGCACATCACTATAAGCCTTGCAAGCATTGTGACTAATGAGTTAGTTGCGGGATGATGTGTTACGGAACGAGTAAAGAGACTTGCCGGTAATGAGATTGAACTAGGTATCGAGATACCGACGATCAAATCTCGGGCAAGTAACATACCGGTGACAAAGGGAACAACGTATGTTTTATGCGGTCTGACAGATAAAGATCTTCGTAGAATATGTGGGAGCCAATATGGGCATCCAGGTCCCTCTATTGGTTATTGGCCGGAGACGTGTCTCGGTCATGTCTACATAGTTCTCGAACCCGTAGGGTCCGCACGCTTAACGTTACGATGACAGTTTTATTGAGTTTTGATGTACCGAAGGAGTTCGGAGTCCCGGATGAGATCAGGGATATGACGAGGAGTCTCAAAATGGTCGAGACATAAAGATCGATATATTGGACGACTATATTCGGACTTCGGAAAGGTTCCGAGTGATTCGGGTATTTTTCGGAGTACCGGAGAGTTACAGGAATTCGTATTGGGCCTTAATGGGCCGTACGGGAAAGGAGAGAAAGGCCTCAAAAGGTGGCCGCACCCCTCCCCATGGTCTGGTCCGAATTGGACTAGGGAAGGGGGGCGCACCCTTCCTTCTTTCTCCTTCCCCCTTCCCTTCTCCTACTCCCACAAGGAAAGGAGGAGTCCTACTCCCGGTGGGAGTAGGACTCCCCCCTATGGCGCGCCTCTCCCCTTGGCCGGCTGCCTCCCCCTTGCTCCTTTATATCCGGGGGCAGGGGGGCACCCCAGAGACACAACAATTGATCCTTGAGATCTCTTAGCCGTGTGCGGTGCCCCCCTCCACCATATTACACCTCGATAATACCGTTGCGGAGCTTAGGCGAAGCCCTGCGTCGGTGGAACATCATCATCGTCACCACGCCTTCGTGCTGACGAAACTCTCCGTTAGCACTTGCCTGGATCGGAGTTCGAGGGACGTCATCGAGCTGAACGTGTGTAGAACTCGGAGGTGCCGTGCGTTCGGTACTTGATCGGTCGGATCGTGAAGACGTACGACTACATCAACCGCGTTGTGATAACGCTTCCGCTGTCGGTCTACGAGGGTACGTGGACAACACTCTCCCCTCTCGTTGCTATGCATCACCATGATCTTGCGTGTGCGTAGGAATTTTTTTGAAATTACTACGTTCCCCAACAGTGGCATCTGAGCCTGGTTTTATGCGTTGATGCTATGCACGAGTAGAACACAAGTGTGTTGTGGGCGATATAAGTGATACTGCTTACCAGCATGTCATACTTTGGTTTAGCGGTATTGTGAGATGAAGCGGCCCGGACCGACATTACGCGTACGCTTACGCGAGACTGGTTTCACCGTTGCGAGCACTCGTTGCTCAAAGGTGACCGGCGGGTGTCTGTCTCTCTCACTTTAGTTGAACCGAGTGTGGGTACGCCCGGTCCTTGCGAAGGTTAAAACAACACCAACTTGACAAACTATCGTTGTGGTTTTGATGTGTAGGTAAGAACGGTTCTTGCTAAGCCCGTAGCAGCCACGTAAAATATGCAACAACAAAGTAGAGGACGTCTAACTTGTTTTTGCAGGGCATGTTGTGATGTGATATGGTCAAGACATGATGTGATATAATGTGTTGTATGAGATGATCATGTTTTGTAACCGAGTTATCGGCAACTGGCAGGAGCCATATGGTTGTCGCTTTATTGTATGAGATGCAATCGCCATGTAATAGTTTTACTTTATCACTAAGCGGTAGCGATAGTCGTAAAAGCAATAAGTTGGCGAGACGACAACGATGCTACGATGGAGATCAAGGTGTCGCGCCGGTGACGATGGTGATCATGACGGTGCTTCGGAGATGGAGATCACAAGCACGGTGCTTCGGAGATGGAGATCACAAGCACAAGATGATGATGGCCATATCATATCACTTATATTGATTGCATGTGATGTTAATCCTTTATGCATCTTATCTTGCTTTGTTTGACGGTAGCATTATAAGATGATCCTTCACTAAATGATCAAAGTATAAGTGTTCTCCCTGAGTATGCACCGTTGCGAAAGTTCTTCGTGCTGAGACACCACGTGATGATCGGGTGTGATAGGCTCTACGTTCAAATACAATGGGTGCAAAACAGTTGCACACGCGGAATACTCAGGTTAAACTTGACGAGCCTAGCATATAACAGATATGGCCTCGAAACACGGAGACCGAAAGGTCGAGCGTGAATCATATAGTAGATATGATCAACATAGTGATGTTCACCATTGAAACTACTCCATCTCACGTGATGATCGGACATGGTTTAGTTGATATGGATCACGTGATCACTTAGAGGATTAGAGGGATGTCTATCTAAGTGGGAGTTCTTAAGTAATGTGATTAATTGAACTTAAATTTATCATGAACTTAGTCCTGATAGTATTTTTGCAAATTATGTTGTAGATCAATAGCTCGCGTTGTTGCTTCCCTGTGTTTATTTTTGATATGTTCCTAGAGAAAAATTATGTTGAAAGATGTTAGTAGCAAAGATGCGGATTGGATCCGTGATCTGAGGATTATCCTCATTGCTGCACAGAAAAATTATGTCCTTGATGCACCGCTAGGTGACAGACCTATTGCAGGAGCAGATGCAGACGTTATGAACGTTTGGCTAGCTCAATATGATGACTACTTGATAGTTTAGTGCACCATGCTTAACGGCTTAGAGTCGGGACTTCAAAGACGTTTTGAACGTCATGGACCATATGAGATGTTCCAGGAGTTGAAGTTAATATTTCAAGCAAATACCCGAGTTGAGGGATATGAAGTCTCCAAAAGGTTCTATAGCTAAAAGATGGAGGAGAATCGCTCAACTAGTGAGCATGTGCTCAGATTGTCTGGGTACTACAATCGCTTGAATCAAGTGAGAGATAATCTTCCAGATAAAATAGTGATTGACAGAATTCTCTAGTCACTATCACCAAGTTAGTAGAACTTCGTGATGAACTATAGTATGTAAGGGATGACGAAAGTAATTCCCGAGCTCTTCGCGATGCTAAGATCAACGAAGGTAGAAATCAAGAAAGAGCATCAAGTGTTGATGGTAAACAAGACCACTAGTTTCAAGAAAAGGGCAAAGGGATACAAGGGGAACTTCAAAAGAACGACAAGCAAGTTGCTACTCAAGTGAAGAAGCCCAAGTCTGTACCTAAGCCTGAGACTAAGTGCTTCTACTGCAAAGGAACTCGTCACTGGAGGCAGAACTGCCCAAAGTATTTGGTGGATAAGAAGGATGGCAAAGTGAACAAAGGTATATTGGATATACATGTTATTGATGTGTACTTTACTAGTGTTTATAGCAACCCCTCGGTATTTGATACTGGTTCAGTTGCTAAGAGTAGTAACTCGAAACGGGAGTTGCAGAATAAACAGAGACTAGTAAAAAGGCGAGGTGACGATGTGTGTTGGAAGTAGTTCCAAGATTGATATGATCATCATCGCACACTCCCTGTACTTTTGGGATTAGTGTTGAAACTAAATAAGTGTTATTTGGTGTTTGCGTTGAGCATGAATATGATTTGATCATGTTTATTGCAATACGGTTATTCATTTAAGTTAGAGAAGAATTGTTGTTCTGTTTACATGAATAAAAACCTTCTATGGTCATACACACCAATGAAAATGGTTTGTTGGATCTCGATCGTAGTGATACACATATTCATAATATTGAAGCGAAAAGATGCAAAGTTAATAATGATAGTGCAACTTATTTGTGGCACTGCCGTTTAGGTCATATTGGTGTAAAGCGCATGAAGAAACTCCATACTGATGGGATTTTGGAATCACTTGATGCTTGCGAACCGTGCCTCATGGGCAAGATGACTGAAACGCCGTTCTCCGGAACTATGGAGAGAGCAACAGATTTGTTGGAAATCATACATACAGATGTATGTGGTCCGATGAATATTGAGGCTCGTAGCAGGTATCATTATTTTCTGACCTTCACAGATGATTTGAGCAGATATGGGTATATCTACTTGATGAAACACAAAGTCTGAAACATTTGAAAAGTTCAAAGAATTTCAGAGTGAAGTAGAGAATCATCGTAACAAGAAAATAAAAGTTTCTACGATATGATCGCAGAGGTAAAATATTTGAGTTACGAGTTTGGCCTTCAGTTAAAACAATGTGAAATAGTTTCACTACTCACGCCACCTGGAACACCACGGTGTAATGGTGTGTCCGAACATCGTAATCGTACTTTATTAGATATGGTGCGATATATGATGTATCTTACTGATCTACCACTATCGTTTTGGGGTTATGCATTAGAGACAGCTGCATTCACGTTAAATAGGGCACCATCAAAATCCGTTAAGACGACGCCTTATGAACTGTGGTTTAGCAAGAAACCAAAGTTGTCGTTTCTTAAAAGTTTGGGGTTGCGATGCTTATGTGAAAAGGTTTCATCCTGATAAGCTCAAACCCAAATCGGAGAAATGTGTCTTCATAGGATACCCAAAGGAGACAGTTGGGTACACCTTCTATCACAGATCCGAAGGCAAGACATTCGTTGGTAAGAATGGATCCTTTCTAGAGAAGGAGTTTCTCTCGAAATAAGTGAGTGGGAGGAAAGTAGAACTTGATGAGGTAGCTGTACCTGCTCCCTTATTGGAAAGTAGTTCATCACAGAAATCTGTTCCTATGACTCCTACACCAATTAGTGAGGAAGTTAATGATGATGATCATGTAACTTCAGATCAAGTTACTACCAATCCTCGTAGGTAAACCAGAGTGAGATCCACACCAATGTGGTACGGTAATCCTGTTCTGGAAGTTATGTTACTAGACCATGACGAACCTACGAACTATGAAGAAGTGATGGTGAGCCCAGATTCCGCAAAATGGCTTGAGGCCATGAAATCTGAGATGAGATCCATGTATGAGAACAAAGTGTGGACTTTGGTTGACTTGCCCGATGATCGGCAAGCAATTGAGAATAAATGGATCGTCAAGAGGAAGACGGACGCTGATAGTAGTATCACTATCTACAAAGCTAGAATTGTCGCAAAAAGGTTTTTGACAAGTTCAAGATGTTGACTACGATGAGAGTTTCTCACTCGTATCTATGCTTAAGTCTATCTGAATCATGCTAGCAATTGCCGCATTTTATGAAATATGGCAAATGGATAAACAAAACTGCATTCCTTAATGGATTTATTAAAGAAGAGTTGTATATGATGCAACTAGGAGGTTTTGTCAATCCTAAAGGTGCTAACAAAATATGCAAGCTCCAGCGATCCATCTATGGACTGGTGCAAGCATCTCGGAGTTGGAATATGCACTTTGATAAGTTGATCAAAGGATATAGTTTTATACAGACTTGCGGTGAAGCCTGTATTTACAAGAAAGTGAGTGGGAGCACTACAACATTTCTGATAAGTATATGTGAATGACATATTGTTGATCGGAAATAATGTAGAATTATTCTGTAAAGCATAAAGGAGTGCTTTTGAAATGAGTTTTTCAAAGAAAGACCTCGGTGAAGTTGCTTACATATTGAGCATCAAGATCTATAGAGATAGATGAAGACGCTTGATAAGTTTTTCAATGAGTACATACCTTAACAAGATTTTGAAATAGTTCAAAATAGAACAGTCAAAGAAAGAGTTCTTGCCTGTGTTACAAGGTGTGAAATTGAGTAAAGACTCAAAGCCCGACCACGACAAAAGATAGAAAGAGAATGAAAGTCATTCCCTATACCTTGGCCATAGGTTCTATAAAGTATGCCATGCTGTGTACCAGATCTATTGTATACCCTACACTGATTTTGGCAAGGGAGTACAATAGTGATCTAGGGTAGATCACTGGACAGCGGTCAAAATTATCCTTAGTGGAATAAGGATATGTTTCTCGATTATGGAAGTGACAAAAGGTTCGTCGTAAAGGGTTACGTCGATGCAAGTTTTGACACTAATCTAGATGACTCTAAGTCTCGGTCTAGATACATATTGAAAGTGGGAGCAATTAGCTAAGAGTAGCTCCGTGCAGAGCATTGTAAACATAGAAATTTGCAAAATACTTACGGATCTGAATGTGACAGACCCGTTGACTAAAATTATCTCACAATCAAAACATGATCACACCTTAGTACTGTTTGGGTCTTAATCACATGCGATGTGAACTAGATTATTGACTCTAGTAAACCCTTTGAGTGTTGGTCACATAGAGATGTGAACTATGGGTGTTAATCACATGGTGATGTGAATTATTGATGTTAAATCACATGACGATGTGAACTAGATTATTGACTCTAGTGCAAGTGGGAGACTGAAGGAAATATGCCCTAGAGGCAATAATAAAGTATTAAATATTTCCTTATATCATGATAAATGTTTATTATTCATGCTAGAATTGTATTAACCGGAAACATAATACATGTGTCAATACATAGACAAACAGAGTGTCACTAGTATGCCTCTACTTGACTAGCTCGTTAATCAAAGATGGTTATGTTTCCTAGCCATAGACATGAGTTGTCATTTGATTAACGGGATCACCTCATTAGGAGAATGACGTGATTGACTTGACCCATTCCGTTAGCTTAGCACTCGATCGTTTAGTATGTTGCTATTGCTTTCTTCATGACTTATACATGTTCCTATGACTATGAGATTATGCAACTCCCGTTTACCGGAGGAACACTTTGTGTGCTACCAAACGTCACAACGTAAATGGGTGATTATAAAGGTGCTCTACAGGTGTCTCCAAAGGTACTTGTTGGGTTGGCGTATTTCGAGATTAGGATTTGTCACTCCAATTGTCGGAGAGGTATCTCTGGGCCCACTCGGTAATGCACATCACTATAAGCCTTGCAAGCATTGTGACTAATGAGTTAGTTGCGGGATGATGTGTTACGGAACGAGTAAAGAGACTTGCTGGTAACGAGATTGAACTAGGTATCGAGATACCGACGATCAAATCTCGGGCAAGTAACATACCGGTGACAAAGGGAACAACGTATGTTGTTATGCGGTCTGACCGATAAAGATCTTCGTAGAATATGTGGGAGCCAATATGGGCATCTAGGTCCCCCTATTGGTTATTGACCGGAGACGTGTTTCGGTCATGTCTACATAGTTCTCGAACCCGTAGGGTCCGCACGCTTAACGTTACGATGACAGTTTTATTGAGTTTTGATGTACCGAAGGAGTTCGGAGTCCCGGATGAGATCGGGGATATGACGAGGAGTCTCGAAATGGTCGAGACGTAAAGATCGATATATTGGACGACTATATTCGGACTTCGGAAAGGTTCCGAGTGATTCGGGTATTTTTCGGAGTACCGGAGAGTTACGGGAATTCGTATTGGGCCTTAATGGGCCATACGGGAAAGGAGAGAAAGGCCTCAAAAGGTGGCCGCACCCCTCCCCATGGTCTGGTCCGAATTGGACTAGGGAAGGGGGGCGCACCCTTCCTTCTTTCTCCTTCCCCCTTCCCTTCTCCTAGTCCCATAATGAAAGGAGGAGTCCTACTCCCGGTGGGAGTAGGACTCCCCCCTATGGCGCGCCTCTCCCCTTGGCCGGCTGCCTCCCCCTTGCTCCTTTATATATGGGGGCAGGGGGCACTCCAGAGACACAACAATTGATCCTTGAGATCTCATAGCCGTGTGCGGTGCCCCCCTCCACCATATTACACCTCGATAATACCGTTGCGGAGCTTAGGCGAAGCCCTGCGTCGGTGGAACATCATCATCGTCACCACGCCGTCGTGCTGACGAAACTCTCCCTTAACACTCGGCTGGATCGGAGTTCGAGGGACGTCATCGAGCTGAACGTGTGTAGAACTCGGAGGTGCCGTGCGTTCGGTACTTGATCGGTCGGATCGTGAAGACGTACGACTACATCAACCGCGTTGTGATAACGCTTCCGCTGTCGGTCTACGAGGGTACGTGGACAACACTCTCCCCTCTCGTTGCTATGCATCAATATGATCTTGCGTGTGCGTAGGAATTTTTTTCAAATTAGTACGTTCCCCAACAGAAGGTAACTCCTCCACCCAACAACCCGGTGTCCTTTACAAGGGAACCATAAGCCGGGGCTTGATGCCTCTTAGGATCTCCTGATTGGCTCTCTCGGCTTGACCATTAGACTGGGGGTGAGCTATTGATGATACACCAAGTCGGATATGCTCACATTGACAAAATCATTTCATAGCACCCTTGGATAGATTAGTGCCATTATCAGTTATGATACTGTGGGGAAAGCCAAAACGGAAAATCACCTTTGTAATGAATTGAACCACCGTCGCCGCGTCACATTTACTGACTGGCTCTGCCTCAACCCACTTTGTAAATTTGTCAACCGCCACCAAGAGGTGTATCTTTTTATCTTTGGACCTTTTGAAAGGCCTAACCATATCAAGCCCCCAGACTGCAAATGGCCAAGTAATTGGAATCGTCCTCAATTCTTGAGCCGGCACATGAGCTCGTCGTGAAAATTTCTGACAACCATCACATTTACTGACCAGATCCTCAGCATCAGCGTGAGCCATTAGCCAATAAAACCCATGCCGAAAGGCTTTAGCCACGAGAGATTTAGAACCGGCATGATGACCACAATCTCCTTCATGAATCTCACGAAGAATCTCACGGCCCTCTTCTGGAGAAACACAACGTTGAAACGCCCCTGTGACACTGCAATGATGTAGCTCTCCATTGACAATTGTCATCGACTTAGACCGCCGGGTTATCTGCCTGGCTAAAGTTTCATCTTCAGGTAACTCGCCCCGGGTCATGTAAGCCAAGTATGGGACTGTCCAATCAGGAATAGCATGAAGAGCCGTCACCAGCTGTGCCTCTGGGTCAGGAATAGCAAGGTCTTCTTCTGTAGGCAATTTAACTGAGGGGTTATGTAGAATATCCAAGAAAGTGTTAGGCGGCACCGGTTTACGCTGAGAGCCTGATACGTCTCCAACGTATCTATAATTTTTCATTGTTCCATGCTATTATATATTCTGTTTTGGATGTTTAATGGGCTTTATTACACACTTTTATATATTTTTGGGACTAACCTATTAACCCAAGGCCCAGTGCAAATTGCTATTTTTTTGCCTATTTTAGTGTTTCGCAGAAAAGGAATATCAAACGGAGTCCAAACGGAATGAAACCTTCAGGAGAGTTATTTTTGGAACAAACATGATCCAGAGGACTTGGAGTGGACGTCAAGAAATCAACGAGGAGGCCATGAGGCAGGGGGCGCTCCTACCCCCTGGGCGCATCCTCCACCCTCGTGGGCCCCTCGTGGCTCCACCGACCTACTTCTTCCTCCTATATATACCTATGTACCCCGAAACCATCGAGGAGCACCATGAAAACCTAATTCCACCGCCGCAACCTTCTGTACCTGTGAGATCCCATCTTGGGGCCTTTTCCGGCGCTCCGCCGGAGGGGGCATCAATCACGGAGGGCTTCTACATCAACACCCTAGCCTCTCCGATGATGTGTGAGTAGTTTACCTCAGACCTTCGGGTCCATACTTATTAGCTAGATGGCTTCTTCTCTCTCTTTGGATCTCAATACAAAGTTCTCCTCAATCTTCTTGGAGATCTATTCGATGTAACTCTTTTTACAGTGTGTTTGTCGAGATCCGATAAATTGTGGGTTTATGATCAAGATTATCATGAACAATATTTGAATCTTCTCTGAATTCTTTTATGTATGATTGGTTATCTTTGCATGTCTCTTCGAATTATTAGTTTGGTTTGGCCTACTAGATTGATCTTTCTTGCCATGGGAGAAGTGCTTAGCTTTGGTTTCAATCATGCGGTGCTCGATCCCAGTGACAGAAGGGGAAACGACACGTATTGTATTGTTGCCATCGAGGATAACCAGATGGGGTTTATATCATATTGCTTGAGTTTATCCCTCTACATCATGTCATCTTGCTTAATGCGTTACTCTGTTCTTATGAACTTAATACTCTAGATGCATTCTAGATAGCGGTCGATGTGTGGAGTAATAGTAGTAGATGCAGGCAGGAGTCGGTCTACTTGTGAGGGACGTGATGCCTATATACATGATCATGCCTAGATATTCTCATAACTATACTCAATTCTATCAATTGCTCGACAGTAATTTGTTCACCCATCGTAATACTTATGCTCTTGAGAGAAGCCACTAGTGAAACCTATGGCCCCCGGGTCTATTCTCTATCATATTAATCTCCCGTTATTTCTATCACCGTTTATTTTGCTTTCTTTACTTTCAGTCTTTATCATAAAAATACCAATAATATTATCTTATCATCTCTATCAGATTTCACTTTTGCAAGTGGCCGTGAAGGGATTGACAACCCCTTTATCGCGTTGGTTGCAAGGTTCTTATTTGTTTGTGTAGGTACGTGGGACTCGCGCGTGGTCTCCTACTGGATTGATACCTTGGTTCTCAAAACTGAGGGAAATACTTATGCTACTTTACTGCATCACCCTTTCCTCTTCAAGGGAAAACCAACGCAGTGCTCAAGAGGTAGCAAGAAGGATTTCTGGCGCCGTTGCCGGGGAGTCTACGCACAAGTCAAGACATACCAAGTACCCATCACAAACTCTTATCCCTCACATTACATTATTTGCCATTTGCCTCTCGTTTTCCTGTCCCCCACTTCACCCTTGCCGTTTTATTCGCCCTCTTTCCTTTCGTCTTTTCGTTTGCCTTGATGTCTTACTTGGCTCGTTTGCTCGTTTGGTTGGAATAGTTGAGTATTTATTGCTAAACAGAGAACCTAAGATCTATGGATCCTCATCCGCTTGCCAATCTTTTTAAGAGATCCAATTATGATGAACCAATTCCTAGTGATTTGGGTGCACTAGATTATCTTTATAAGGTTTTGCTTGAAATCCGTGAATCTGAAAATTGTGATGAAGTGCTTTATGAAGTGATTCATGATAGATCTTTGAATAAAAAGCATGATTGCAATGATGCTATTATAAATTCTATTAATGTCAATTGTGTTAATGATATGCAAAACCCTAAGCTTGGGGATGCTAAGTTTTCTATGTCTACTACTTGTTGCAATGATCATGATTGGGGTGATTCTTCTTATGATCTTGAAAATTTATTTAAGCCCCATGATGAATATGAGATTGATAATAGTGTTTTAAATAATATTGAAAGTGGGTTTGGAAGAGTGTCAACTTTAGATCCCACATATTTGGAGAATGTTCAATCTTATGGTATTTTTCATAAAAGTGGGTTCGGAGAGGTCATGACTTTAGTTATTGATAATCCCACTATTTTGGAAGAGTGTCAACTTCGCATGCATGTGGATCGTGTTGAGAATATGTTATGTGATAGCTATTTTGTTGAATTTGCCTATGATCCTACATGTAATTATTATGAGAGAGGAAAATATGGTTGTAGAAATTTTTATCTTACTAAATTACCACTCGTCATGTCGAGATTGCTATCGTCTCTTTCTTCTTCCTTGAATATGCTAATTTTTGCTTGCTATGATAATTTGTTTGCTTATAAAATGCCTATGCATAGGAAGTATGTTAGACTTAGATGTGTTTATCACGTGTTTTATGATGCTCTCTTTGCGCTTCAATTCTTGTCTTTCTTGTGAGCATCATTAAAATTATCAATGCCTAGCTAAAGGCTTTAAAGAAAAGTGCTTGTTGAGAGACAACCCGATATTTTTACTTGCTGTTTAGTAATAAATATTTGATCTAGCCTCTGGTTAGATGTGTTTTTATGTTTTATTTAGTGTTTGTGCCAAGTAAAACCTATAGGATCTTCTTGGATATTAGTTATTTGATCTTGCTGAAAAAGTCAGAAACTTTCTGCTCACGAAAACAATTGTTTAAAATCACCAGAACGTGATAAAATACTGATTCCAATTGCAGTAGATCAATAAGAAATTATCTAGGTCGCCTATTTTTGTAGATTTTTGTATGTTCCATAAGTTTGCATTAGGTATAGATTACTACAGACTGTTCTGTTTTTGACAGATTCTGTTTTTCGTGTGTTGTTTGCTTATTTTGATGAATCTATGGCTAGTAATGGAGTTTATGAACCATAGAGAAGTTGGAATACAGTAGGTTTAACACCCATATAAATAAAGGATGAGTTCATTACAGTTCCTTGAAGTGGTGTTTTGTTTTCTTTCGCTAACGGAGCTCATGAGATTTTCTGTTGAGTTTTGTGTTATGGAGTTTTCAAGTTTTGGGTAAGGATTTGATGGATTATGGAACAAGGAGTGGCAAGAGCCTAAGCTTGGGGATGCCCCGGAAGGCATCTCCTCTGTCGTCTTCGTCCATCGATAACTTTACTTGGAGCTATATTTTTATTCACCACATGATATGTGTTTTGCTTGGAGCATCTTGTATGATTTGAGCCTTTGCTTTTTAGTTTGCCACAATCATCCTTGCTGCACACACCTTTTGAGAGAGACACACATGATTCAGAATTTATTAGAATACTCTATGTGCTTCACTTATATCTTTTGAGTTAAACAATTTTGCTCTAGTACTTCACTTATATCTTTTAGAGCACGGCGGTGGTTCTATTTTATAGAAATATTTGATCTCTCATGCTTCACTTATATTATTTTGAGAGTCCTTTAGAACAGCATGGTAATTTGCTTTGGTTGAGATTTTAGTCGTAGAAGTGATGAACATCCAAGAGGTATACAATAAAAACTATCATAGGAAGTGCATTGAATACTATGAGAAGTTTGGTACTTGATAATTGTTTTGAGATATGAAGATGGTGATATTAGAGTCATGCTAGTTGAGTGGTTATGAATTTGAGAAATACTTTTGTTCAAGTTTGCGATTCCCGTAGCATGCATGTACGGTGAACCGTTATGTGATGAAGTCGAAGCATGATTTATTTATTGATTGTCTTCCTTATGAGTGGCGGTCGGGGCCAAGCGATGGTCTTTTCCTACCAATCTATCCCCCTAGGAGCATGCGCGTAATACCTTATTTCGATAACTAATAGATTTTTGCAACAAGTATATGAGTTCTTTTTGACTAATGTTGAGTCTATGGATTATACGCACTCTCACCTTCCACCATTGCTAGCCTCTCTAATACCGCGCACCTTTCGCCGGTATCATATACCCACCATATACCTTCCTCAAAACAGCTGTCGGTGTCAAAAACGGCGGATCTCGGGTAGGGGGTCCTGAACTGTGCGTCTAAGGTCGATGGTTATAGGAGACGGGGGACACAATGTTTACCCAGGTTCGGGCCCTCTCTATGGAGGTAATACCCTACTTCCTGCTTGATTGATCTTGATGAATATGAGTATTACAAGAGTTGATCTACCACGAGATCGTAATGGCTAAACCCTAGAAGTCTAGCCTGTATGACTACCGGACTACACCCTCCGATTTATATAGACACCGGGGGGATCTAGGGTTACATAGAGTCGGTTACATAAGAAGGAATCTTCATATTTGGTCGCCAAGCTTGCCTTCCACGCCAAGGAGAGTCCACTCCGGACACGAGTATAGTCTTCGTTCTTCATGTCTTCACAGCCCATCAGCCCGGCCCATGGATAACAGGCCGGACGCCCGAGGACCCCCTAGGTCCAGGACTCCCTCAGTAGCCCCTGAACCTGGCTTCAATGACGAGGAGTCCGGCGTGCAGATTCTATTCGGCATTGCAAGGCGGGTTCCCTTTTTTCCGAACTCCAAGATAGTCTTCGGACGCGATGATAGTATCCGGACCTATATACACAACTGCAGAGGATATAATATTCAATGAGTCCAATCCACTGACAACCTTTTGGGTAATATGACATCACGCCTGCCCGGTCATTATTTTCGAACCATTGGCTAGCCCGCCGTCCCACGTTTCGAGACGTGGTTCTATTGGCATGTCTTATCAAGCGGAGATCGTGTCCTTCTTTCAAGGGATTCTTATCAACCCGGACGTGGGTAACCCAACCGTTACTTGGGTACAACTCCTTGGGAATAGGCAAGCTTTGAGGCCCAGGAGGAGACGTTTGATATTCACGACCTTTATATAGGGGTACAGACCCGTCTTTTTCTTTCACGCTTTGCTTCTTCCTCAACCCGCGCTACATCGAGTTCCACCACCCGGGTTTCCATCGCCACAAGCTCCAATCATGTCCGGATCCAACCGTCAAGGCCGGTGGGTGGCTTCTTCTGTCATAGAGGGAGATATTGCAAAGCTTCGGGCGGCGAGGTATCTGACCGCGGAAATCCTCCATCGGCTTCCTGCCGAGGGGCAGGTTATTCCCACCCCCAGATCCGGCGAGAGGGTCGTGTTCGTGTCCCACTTCCTCGGCGGGCTAGGGTTTGCACTTAATCCCTTCGTCTGGGGGCTCATGTTTTATTATGGGCTAGATTTTCACGATCTGGCCCCGGACTCCATTCTTCTTATCTCGGTGTTTATCGTCACGTGCGAAGCCTTCCTCCGAACTCCTCCGCACTTTGGCTTGTGGCTCAAGACCTTCGATGTGAAGCCGCAAGTGATAGAGGGGGAGCAGGCAGAGTGCGGTGGTGCCATAGTGAGCAAGCTTGCTAGCGCTGTTTGGCTGAAAGGATCCTTTGCCAAATCTTCCGATTTATGGCAGCAGGGGTGGTTCTATATCACCGAGCCCCGTGGCTCCAAGTGGGCAGCTGCGCCCGCATTTCGATCCAGCCCCCCAATTCAGCTTGCATCGTGGATTAATAAGGGGTTGGACTGGGGATCAACGGACGAGGTGCGAGCTTTGCAAAGTCGCATCCGAAGCCTCATTGAGAGGGACATCAATATCGTCAACGTTGTTCAAGTAATGCTAGTCCGCCGGACCCTGCCGTGCCAGCGACGGCCTCTCCGCATGTGGGAGTTCAATCCAGAAGGGCCGCGGACTCTTCAGCACTTCTTCGGCACTACGCACGAAGGAATGTGGAGATTATTTTTCGGGAAACGAAAGCAATGGCCGGACACCACCGAAGATATCGGCCTAGACTGTAACCATCCGGACACCCCGGTAAGTACCCGTTCGCCGAACACCTCATAATCAGACACCAGTGATAATACACTGACCGAATCATCCTTTTTCAGGGCTGGATAAAGAAAGTGGAACGGATTAGGTGTCCGGCTCCCCTTCCCGAAGACTCAGCTAATCCTATGTTAACAAGGATGCTGGCCTCGGCACCATACCAGGCGCCGGCAAGGGAGGGTAAAGAGGAGAGTGAGAAGACCCGAGATGACCTTTGTTCCGGAGGTAAGTCGGATACTGAGTCGGAGAAATCGACCTTTCCTCGCCTGAAGACAGAGGCGAAAGAGGACCCAGTATCCCTTCTCCGAGCAGGAGGAAAAGGGCCGCCTCCGAAGGTGGGAGGGGCGGTCTCCAAGAGGGGCAAGATGCCACCGTCGAGCGGCTTGGGTTTGGAAAGCGACGCCGTTGAACAGCTCCAACATGAGGACAAGCCCTCAACCAAACCGTAAGTGAACCCGGGGTACTTTGATAGTGGCCCGCTCCTTTGCCGTTACCAAAAATATACGTAACGTGTCCGTGCATTTTTACAGGTCGGCACAGAGTTTTTCTGGGCAATCCACTTCTTCGGGAGGTCTCCTCCCAGAGATGATGGAGAGCGAGATGCCTCCCCCAACCTCCTCGCCTAATAAGGCGGACGACTCTGAAGTGTCATCGCAGAGGGTTTTTCTTGATCAACAAGCTGCGCAGGGGGTAAAAGAGGTAGTACCCGAAGGTGGATCTCCGACGTCCGGGATTCCGGGGCTGATAATAAAGGCCCCGGACTGTCCGGCTCACAGCCGACGGTGATTCCGGAGACAGGTGAACGAATTCCTTCAAAGGATGATTGTGCTCCTAGAGCGACTTCCGGAGACCCGGAGGCTCCGGATATATTGTGAGACATGTTGCGAAAAGCATCTGTCTCGAGCGAACAGCATACCTTGATGGGTACGGTGGTTGAGAAGATTTTGTCCGCGAAGAGCGGGTTGAATGAAGCCTTCATGAGCCTGCTAAAAGGCTTCGAGGTTTGTGATATAATTTTTTCAGCTATGTTTTATTTGCAAAGATGCACCTGTGTATAGGTAGTAGCCCTTGACACTCGGGTCGGCTTCCACTGGAAGCGAACGGAGGATCAAAAAGAATTACTCAAGGGCTGATATGATGAACTTGAACGCAGGCTGTTTCCCCCTTAGCTACTTCCCAGACTATGGATGTTGCCGAGCTGCAGCAGAAGCTTGATGTAGCAGGGGATGACCTTGCGTTAATCAATATGCGTCATGACGAGTCGCAAGGTATGTATTCGGGGCAATCCCTATACATTTTTGTGGTATAAGCATGATGCTAAGATTTATATGCTGGAATATGCATGGTTGCAGATGGTGCTGCCGCCGTTGAAGTTCTTCGAGCGGAGCTGGCCCGGGCCAAGGAGGAGGCCCGGTGTAGCAATGCCGCTGCCGAAAAGGCATCGGCTGAGTTAAAAGCCGAACAAGCTACATGGCGCCAAGACGAGGAGAAGATATCCACGATGACGCTCGAACTGAAAAATGCTATCGGCCACTGTAAACTTTTGGAGGAGGAGAATGAAGCCAAAATGGCTGAACTGAACAAGGCCTTACAAGAGCCGAGAGAAGCGCGGTCGGAATCTAGAGCGGCCCGTGAGGAGATCCAGCAAGCTAGGGAGATTGCGGCTGGTAAACCCTTTCTGCTACGGACTAAGTTCGGCGATCCGAACTATGCTCAGCTTGACCGAGTGTGGAGTTCTCCGGACGAGTTTTTACACTTGCCGAAGAGTTCTTCCGATGCGGCACAGTATTATCAAGCGCAAGAGGGGTATGCAACGGAGAAGCTTTTTTGGTCACTGTTTGGCTGCTGAATGAACAAATGTCCCAATGGGCCGAGCTTCATAGGATATCCGGCGCTGCCATGAAGAACGTCGTAATCCGGTTGTGGCCAACCGAGCCTATTCCGAATAGCTACTTCGGCTTGGTGCAAAGGCTTGTTGACGCGGTGCCACGTATCGACGCTATGAAGCGGTCTACATGCATTGAGGGTGCACGGATGGCTTTTGCCCGAGTCAAGACATTCTGGGGAAGATGAAGGCCATCGATGTTGCGGCGAAGAGTCCACCCAAGGGCAAGGACCGTCCTGAACCGGAGCATTACTTTGAAGACGTCCTAGAGGCCGCCCGCTTGATAGAGGGTTAGTGCTCGAAAGACATAATGTTCGAGTGAGGTGTATGAGAATTGTAAAAAACAATTTTATAGTTAATCTATTTTCACGTTTTGCTCGAAAGCTGGTATTCCTCCTGTGCGGCCGTTTTAATATCATCTGAAAGTTTTCCAGTCGTCGGCTTCAGCCCCCTCGTAGGAAGTACGGGGGTGTTCGGAAAAGCATTTAATCACTCTTTATCCAATGTCTTGGTCCATGAAGGAGGTGATAATGCGGTGAACCAGGCAATCGAACTATAGGGCGTTAACACTTTCACTTAGCCATAGGAATTTTATGGTGGGGCTACGACATAGCCCCTAGTATGTATGCGGTGTATCAGAATATAGTGCCTTACATATTTGATCTGAAAAAGATCCCTCGTGTGACACGGAGAATATCTAAAGATTCCAATAAGTCGTCAAGTGGTTGACCAGCTCTCGCCGCATCATGACAGTCAGTTTTCGGCTTTCTCTACTGAGGTACTTGACCAGATGAACCGGAAGCACAATCGCAGTAGTTCTCCCTTTACTACCCTAGCCGATGGAGCGGAACGTAGGGTAGCAAGCACAGGAGCCGGGCAACCCAACTATTGACCCAAGACAATGATTCGGAGCTGATGCATATAAGGCCAAACATGCAACACCAAAGTACGCTATAGAGCTGTTCGGACTTTTGCTGGCAACTCATTTGTTCCCATACCGAGCCCCTGGCAGGTTATGCCAAGGTATATCTGTGAAACAACCATAGGAGCCATATTCATTGGCGAAACAACACGGATGATTAATTCGGATACTGTTTACTGGGACCTAAGCGATATGCCAATGATTACTTTATATATATAAAGACCACAAACCTGGCTATTTGACATGCTCGGGGTTGGAGGCAGAGGAAGAGGCATAGTACAGGCTCGAAATAAAGAGTGCGGTCTACAAAAAGTTTATTTTGGACCTCCTGTCGCACGTCTGCGCCGCCTGTCCTCGGCGAGGGGAATCCTTGATGGAAGTAGCCCCTTAGGTGAGTGTACGGGTCCGAACTCCGATAGAGTCAGTTTTAGATGTTTGCCCTGTTCGTCACCTGTTTTTAAGAGATGGTGAAGGAAGAAATAAAAAGGAAATAGATAAAAAGTGTTACGGGAATGCTTGCAGGCTTGTCCGTAGTGTGCTTCCATCAATGCCCATGGTATCTTGCGTGCGTAGTGATGTATGCGCGGTACAAATTTTGCAGGTGTACGAGGTGGGCGGCGGAAGCCGGACTGCTATTTTCGCTCCGGGAGTAGTCGATCCTCGGGTGGAAGTTGCTTCTGACTCCCGGTATTTCGTTGGTGAACATCTCTGTTGTCCCTGTCGCCTGGCGGCCTCCTCCCCTTGTGTTCGGCGTTGAGCTTGCCGACCTGCTTAAAACCCAGCAGTTTCTGTTAGTATGATTAGCTGGTTTATCGGGGTGGCCGTGAATCTGGCAGGGTCGGTCCAATATCCTATCTAGGTTGGATGGTTCGTCTCGGTTCGCCTTGAATGGCTTCTTCCATTGACCGGGCTTGGGATTGCTGAATCCGGCGTTGACCGTTGTGTCGCGTGATCTTTCGTTATCATTGTGACTGTTGTGTTTGCTTCGTCGTGGCTTGCCGTTGCCATCTCGGATTTCGGAAGTGCCCGGGTCACTTGCGCTGTTGCTTCTACGAGTGAGCCAGCTGTCTTCTCCCGCGCAAAAGCGGGTCATTAGAGCAGTAAGGGCTGTCATGGATTTAGGTCCTTCTTGACCGAGGTGGCGTGCAAGCCATTCGTCCTGGACGCTGTGTCTGAAGGCTGCGAGGGCTTCCGCGTCCGGACAGTCGACAATTTGGTTCTTTTTGACTAGGAACCTAGTCCAGAGCTTCCTGGCTGACTCTCCGGGCTGCTGGACAATGTGACTTAGGTCATCGGCATCCGGTGGCCGGACATATGTTCCTTGGAAGTTGTCAAGGAAGGCTTCTTCCAAGTCTTCCCAACTGCCTATGGAATTTTCAGGCAGGCTGTTTAACCAGTGCCGAGCTGGCCCTTTCGGCTTTAGTGGGAGGTATTTGATGGTGTGGAGGTCGTCTCCACGGGCCATATGGATGTGGAGGATAAAATCTTCTATCCATACCACGGGATCGGTTGTTCCGTCGTATGATTCAATATTGACGGGTTTGAATCCGTCGGGGAATTCATGATCCATTACTTCATCGGTGAAGCAAAGAGGGTGTGCGGCACCTCTATGTAGGGCCACACCGCGGCGTAACTCCGAAGGAGTCCATTTGCGGTTTTCGGCTCGGGCGTGACTAGGTTTGTCACGTCCGAATAGGTAGCCATCGTCGCGTGTCGAGGTATGCCCTCGCGATCCGTAGATCGATCTTGCGTGTCCTACTCTACTGTCCAAGTCCCGTCGAAGGTCGTCTATACAACCATGAGTTGTGTTATTCTTGCCTTTAAGGCGAGGTGGGGCGGTCCGGTGTCCGGCTTGAGTTACCTACCGCATTGTGTGATGATGGTACGGGCTCCAACGCCTCGTCATCAACCTGAGGTAGCAATCTATGCTTCGGGTAGCTTTTGGCTGGGCCAATAAGGTTGTATTCTTCGGCGGCCAGGACTTTGGTCCATCTATCGTTGAGTAGGTCTTGGTCAGCTTGAACTGCTGCTGCTTCTTTTTCAGGCTCCTTGCAGTAGCCATTAGCCTACGCTTGAAGCGCTCCTGCTCGAGGGGTTCTTCGGGTACGATGAAGTCTTCGTCGCCGAGGCTTACCTCATCTTCGAAGAGCGGAAGGTAGTTCTCGTCCTCCGAATTGTCGCTGGGCAGGGCCTGTTCATCGGGGCTGGCTTTCCCGTTTTCTTGTTCCTCCTGCTCGGATCTTACTCCAACAGGGTCTTCATTGTTTTCGGCGTCGTCTGGAGTACTATTTTCTCCGGTGCCAGCGTTGCTGCGATGTGACTTAGAGCGGCGTTTAGGGCGTCGGTGCTTAGAGTGTGTCTCAGGAGGTTTGTTCTCAACTGGATCTTTTTTGTCATCATCGCTAGCTTTTTTAGGTCTATCAACCATGTACACGTCGTACGAAGAGGTGGCCGTCCCACGTCCCATGAATGGCGGGTCTTGGCCTTGCTCCTTGTCGGCATCGTCGTCTATACCGTCGATGTCTTCGGAGCCATAGTCAAGCATGTCGGTTGAGTCCTCGACAGTGGCTATGAAGTGGGTGGCGGGTGGGAAGCGAAATTCTCCATTGTCAGCCTCGAGCTCGAACCGGACATAGTTCGGATGTGAGTCCCCCGCCAAGGACAGGCTTTTTAATGAATTTAGAACGTCGCCTAAGGGCGAGTGTTGGAAGATATCTGCGGCGCTGACCTCGAAGATCGATAACCGATCCAGCTCTGCACCCGCAGGCGTGTGTGGTTCAGAACTTATAGCTGGAGACGAGTTCGGAATTCCATTGACGCAGATATTGCAAGGTGCCGAGTCCGTGTGCGGCTCCAACGCCGTGGATTCTGCTGTTTCGGATGGCGCAATCTGCTCTGGATCTAAAGCCGTAGCAGTTATAGGAACCATCTCCTGAGTATGGTCCGATGACAGATTTAAGTCATGTTCATCGGAGCGAGGGGGAGCGATCGCCGTGGTCTCAAATCCGTTGAAGATCAAGTCTCCACGGATATCCGCGACGTAGTTCAAGCTTCCGAATCTGATCTGGTGGCCAGGGGTGTAGCTATCGATCTGCTCCAGATGGCCAAGCGAGTTGGCCCGCAGTACGAAGCCGACGAATACGAAAATCTGTCCGGGGAGGAAGGTTTCCCCTTGGACAGCGTCACTATAGACGATCGAAGGGGCCATCGATCCTTTTGTTGACGGCACAGTGGAACTCTCAATGAAAGCACCAATGTCAGTGTCAAAACCAGCGGATCTCGGGTAGGGGGTCCTGAACTGTGCGTCTAAGGTCGATGGTTATAGGAGACGGGGGACACGATGTTTACCCAGGTTCGGGCCCTCTCTATGGAGGTAATACCCTACTTCCTGCTTGATTGATCTTGATGAATATGAGTATTACAAGAGTTGATCTACCACGAGATCGTAATGGCTAAACCCTAGAAGTCTAGCCTGTATGACTATGGTAATGAGTATCTCCTTTCCGGACTACACCCTCCGGTTTATATAGACACCGGGGGGATCTAGGGTTACATACAGTCGGTTACATAAGAAGGAATCTTCATAGTTGGTCGTCAAGCTTGCCTTCCACGCCAAGGAGAGTCCAATCCGGACACGAGTACAGTCTTCGGTCTTCATGTCTTCACAGCCCATCAGTCCGGCCCATGGATAACAGGCCGGACGCCCGAGGACCCCTTAGTCCAGGACTCCCTCAACAGCCACCATACCTACCTATCATGGCATTTCCATAGCCATTCTGAGATATATTGCCATGCAACTTTCCACCGTTCCGTTTATTATGACACGCTCCATCATTGTCATATTGCTTTGCATGATCATGTAGTTGACATCGTATTTTTGGCAAAGCCACCGTTCATTTTCATACATGTCACTCTTGATTCATTGCATATCCCGGTACACCGCCGGAGGCATTCACATAGAGTCATATTTGTTCTAAGTATCGAGTTATAATTTTTGAGTAGTAAGTAAATAAAAGTGTGATGATCATCATTGTTAGAGCATTGTCCCAAGTGAGGAAAGGATGATGGAGACTATGATTGCCCACAAGTCGGATGAGACTACGGACTAATAGTAAAAAAAAGAGGCCATAAAAAAAGAGAGAAAAGGCCCGACAAAAAAATGAGAGAAAAGAGAGAAGGGACAATGCTACTATCCTTTTTCCACATTTGTCCTTCAAAGTAGCACCATGATCTTCATGATAGAGAGTCTCCTATGTTTTCACTTCCATTTACTAGTGGGAATTTTTCATTTTAGAACTTGGCTTGTATATTCCAATGATGGGCTTCCTCAAATTGCCCTAGGTCTTTGTGAGCAAGCAAGTTGGATGCACACCCACTTAGTTTCTTTTGTTGAGCGTTCACATATTTATAGCTCTAGTGCATCCGTTGCATGGCAATCCCTACTCACTCACATTGATATCTATTAATGGGCATCTCCATAGCCCGTTGATACGCCTAGTTGATGTGAGACTATCTTCTCCTTTTTGTCTTCTCCACAACCACCATTCTATTCCACCTATAGTGCTATATCCATTGCTCACGCTCATGTATTGCGTGAAGATTAAAAAAGTTTGAGAACATCAAAAGTATGAAACAATTGCTTGGCTTGTCATCGGGGTTGTGCATGATTTAAATATTTTGTGTGGTGAAGATAGAGCATAGCCAGACTATATGATTTTGTAGAGATAACTTTCTTTGGCCATGTTATTTTGAGAAGACATGATTGCTTTGTTAGTATGCTTGAAGTATTATTATTTTTATGTCAATAATAAACTTTTATCTTGAATCTTTCGGATCTGAATATTCATGCCACAATAAAGAAAATTACATTGAGAATTATGCTAGGAAGCATTCCACATCAAAAATTCTGTTTTTATCATTTACCTACTCGAGGACGAGCATGAATTAAGCTTGGGGATGCTTGATACGTCTCCGACGTGTCTATAATTTTTGATTGTTCCATACTATTATATATTCTGTTTTGGATGTTTAATGGGCTTTATTACACACTTTTATATTATTTTTGGGACTAACCTATTAACCCAAGGCCCAATGCAAATTGCTGTTTTTTTGCCTATTTCACTGTTTCGCAGAAAAGGAATATCAAATGGAGTCCAAACGGAAAGAAACCTTCGGGAGAGTTATTTTTGGAACAAACATGATCCAGAGGACTTGGAGTGGACGTCAAGAAATCAACGAGGAGGCCACGAGGCAAGGGGGCGCGCTTACCCCCCCCCCCCCGGGCGCGCCCTCCACCCTCGTGGGCCCCTCGTGGCTCCACCGACCTACTTCTTCCTTCTATATATACCTACGTACCCCGAAACCATCGAGGAGCACCACGAAAACCTAATTCCACCGCCGCAACCTTCTGTACCCGTGAGATCCCATCTTGGGCCCTTTTCCGGCGCTCCGCCAGAGGGGGCATCGATCACGGAGGGCTTCTACATCAACACCCTAGCCTCTCTGATGATGTGTGAGTAGTTTACCTCAGACCTTCGGGTCCATAGTTATTAGCTAGATGGCTTCTTCTCTCTCTTTGGATCTCAATACAAAGTTCTCCTCGATCTTCTTGGAGATCTATTCGATATAACTCTTTTTGCGGTGTGTTTGTCGAGATCCGATGAATTGTGGGTTTATGATCAAGATTATCTATGAACAATATTTGAATCTTCTCTGAATTCTTTTATGTATGATTGGTTATCCTTGCAAGTCTCTTCAAATTATCAGTTTGGTTTGGCCTACTAGATTGATCTTTCTTGCCATGGGAGAAGTGTTTAGCTTTGGGTTCAATCATGCGGTGCTCGATCACAGTGACAGAAGGGAAAATGAAACGTATTGTATTGTTGCCATCGAGGATAACAAGATGGGGTTTATATCATATTGCTTGAGTTTATCCCTCTACATCATGTCATCTTGCTTAATGCGTTACTTTGTTCTTATGAACTTAATACTCTAGATGCATGCTGGAGAGTGGTCGATGTGTGGAGTAATAGTAGTAGATGCAGGCATGAGTCGGTCTACTTGTCACGGACGTGATGCCTATATACATGATCATGCCTAGATATTCTCATAACTATGCTCAATTCTATCAATTGCTCGACAGTAATTTGTTCACCCACCGTAATACTTATACTCTTGAGAGAAGCCACTAGTGAAACCTATGGCCCCGGGGTCTATTCTCTCTCATATTAATCTCCCGTTAATTCTATCACTATTTATTTTGCTTTCTTTACTTTTAGTCTTTATCATAAAAATACCAAAAATATTATCTTATCATCTCTATCAGATTTCACTTTTGCAAGTGGCCGTGAAGGGATTGACAACCCCTTTATCATGTTGGTTGCAAGGTTCTTATTTGTTTGTGTAGGTACGTGGGACTCGCGCGTGGTCTCCTACTGGATTGATACCTTGGTTCTCAAAACTGAGGGAAATACTTACGCTACTTACTGAATCACCGTTTCCTCTTCAAGGGAAAACCAACGCAGTGCTCAAGAGGTAGCAGAGCCTAACCGGCTTAAAGTATCAGCCGCCTCGCTTTTCCTGCGATCAACATGTTCAACTTAATAATCCTTGAAATGACCCGCAATAGCATCAACCTCTCGATGATAAGCCGCCATAAGTGGATCCTTAGAATCCCAAGTACCAGAAACTTGTTGAGCTACCAGATCTGAGTCACCAAAGCACCTTACCCGGCTTAAGTTCATCTTCTTAGCCATCCGAAGACCGTGGAGCAAAGCCTCGTATTCAGCTGCATTGTTAGTACAAGGGAACATCAGCGAAGAACATAAGAAAATTTATCACCTCGTAGGGAAGTCAATACAACTCCAGCCCCCGAGCCTTCCAACTGCCTGGACCCATGTCGGTGTACAAAAGTAGGGGCACACCTTTGTACCCCTTTACTTGTGCACGGGCATCAGAGCCACGCGGCACGGCCACACTAGGCAGGGAAAGGAGGGAAGCCGGAGAGAAGCCGAAGTACAAGATAACCAAGGCAACGCCAAGGTTAGAGGCACATGGAGCAAAGGGGCGAGGTGGACTCCCCCGGCAAGATCCTTGCCGAGGCGGCCTCCGCGGCCCCGGCAAGAGCCTTGCTAGGGCAACTTGCCCAACACCAGCAGAGTGAGCCACCTTTGAGCCCAAGGGTTCCAAGCGTCGCCAACAGATGTATCGGAACCAAGGCTCGGGAGGCACCTCTGTGGTGGCATGCAGATCTTCGTCAAGATCGTAAACATATGAGATCAGATGAAGACTAGAAGACGGCGACCCTGGGCGGGATCCCAGCCGAGGGAATCCACAAGACCCCCGGCAAGCACCTTGTCGGGGACGGCCACAGCACCACGGCAAGACCCTTGCCAGGCCTCCCGGCAAGACCCTTGCCGAGGGCGCCAGCAGGGCCACAGCCAGACCCGCGCCTGAAAAGACTCCACCGCCGTTCGCATGCAGCTGCTAGCTCAACCAGCTGGGCAGGCACCTGCGTGGCGACGGGCGGCTTCTGAGCCAACTCAGCAAGCACCTGCGTGGTGGCATGCAGATCTTCGTGAAGACCCTACCACCACGCCACCTCAGCTGCCTACCTGCCTACATGGCGCTGCTTGCATCGCTGGCCTGGGCGCGTGTCGAAGCAAGGCGAGGCGGCGACGGGCGGGACGGGCCTCGTTCCCGTCCCCGATAAAGCTAAGGGACACCTAAAGCTACGCAGTAAATGCGTCTTGTCCTGTAACCCGGGCGATAAGCTCACGGCACTATATAGCTTTCCACCTCCTGTGTGCCACTGTGGCAGCCCCTTTCGACTATAAAAGGAGGCCCATGGCGTACTGGAGAGGGATTCGGCTCTTTTGGACTACGCAACCACCATAGCTAGTTCGGGAGCTCAAGAACTCTCTCAACACATCCGCCAAAGCAGGACTAGGGTATTACGCATTCTCGTGGCCCGAACCTGGGTAAACGATCCTTGTGTTGACTGTTATTCCTGCTCTTCTCACAACCCTGGGCCCCGGCAACCGTAGTAGGGATTCTTGTGGTCCCATAGGTGTCGTTCCCCACCGACATCTTTGGCGCGCCAGGTAGGGGCTGCAATTGTGAGAATCTGGTCTAGTAGTTAGCCTAGCAGTTCTTCATCGCCATGGTTTCTAAAGAACAAGACGACCAAGAGAAAACGGCGCCGCCTGCAAGCGTGAAGGACGCCAGCGCGGCAACAGAAGAGCTAAGTCATCCAGAGCCTTGAGCAATTTTCTTTTATACATAAGGTTATTGTCCTCGGAGATCCTGCCTATGTATGGAAAACCTGCACGCAAAGGGGCCCTCCCGCAATTGGCAATGCCCTTGTTCTGTTTCGAGTCCACTCAACAGCTCAAGCGGCCGCGTCGAGAGTGGCAGGGTAGCCTTTCGCACTTGGCAACGCTCTCGATTCTGACTCGAGTCAAGCTCGACAGTCGAGCGGCCGCGTTAAGGGCGGTAAGGTGGTTTGCCCGGTAGCAAGCACACCCGGCAGGCCAATGGGGATCCGTCCTCAAGACGTCGCCCTGGGTTTACGCGCCAGCGAGCCTACCCAGTTAACGTAGGGTGGACATACAAAGGAAAGTCGAACAGGAAAATAACATGCATTGTATCAAGAGTACTGCAGAGTTGTATTACATCAAATTGTTGCTGCAGTTCTAACTAAAGATAGAAATTGTCTTGGTCATGAACCTGTAGCGGTGATAAGAAACGAGGTGCCTAATCCCGGCGCTGGCCCTCCACCCTTTGAATTCCGTCGATGAGGCTGATGATGGGCTCGATACGCTCCTTGAGCGGCGCGAGGTCGGTACCCTCCGGCAAGCTCTCCAGCGCGGCGTCGAAGTCAAGGGTGGGGTTCCAGTACGCCACCTTGGTGAGGACCTTGGTCATGGCACCCCGGCAGAGCCTTCGGTTCTCGTCGGCCAGTAAAGCCGCCCTGTTGGAGTGGAACTGCTCCAGGGCCCCGAGAACACCCTCGAAGAATAGGGTCAGCTTGGCATTGGTAGTCCCGCTGCGCTCTGGGGCATACCTCACATTTGGCATCCCCATGGTAGCCAGTTGCGTGGTGATCCTGCCGGTGACGTCCTCGAGGCGGCTGATCCAGCGATTCTCGCCCTCTACAAAATCCTTGTGGCTGGCGGCTTCGTTCTTCCGCTACAGCTTATCGGCCTCCAGATCCTTGGCCAGGATCTCCTCCCAGGCCTTGCTCTCCGACAGCATCCCCTCGAGACCCTCTAGCTTCAACTTGAGGTCTTTGATGGAGTTGTTGGCCTCAGAGAGCTCCCCGGCCCTGCTGACGGCCGCGCCCTGCGCCTCCGTCAAGGCGCCGTTGAGCGTGTCCTTCTCCTGGGACAGCTTCAGGGCCTGGCCCTTCAGCTCGTCCCGCTCCACCTCTAGCTCCTTCACCTTGCCGGCGTGAACCAGAGCCTTGGCATCGAGCGCCTCCCTGTGCCTCTGCTCCAGCTCTTGGGTCCGCTGCACGACAAGTTTCTCCACCTCCTCGTCCTTGGCGCAGAGTTTGGCGTCGATATCCGCCTCGCGTTTGGCAAGATCCTCCTCTTGGGAGTTCAGCGGGGCCTGGTGCTGGGTCCGAGCGGCCTCGGCTGCGGCGGCCAAGCTCTCCGCCGTCTCCTGGGCCTTCTCGATGTCGACCAGCTTCATGGTGAGCTCCACATCGCGCTTGGCCAGCTCGCCCTGGGCGCCCTTCAGCTCTTCGCTAGCTTGGCGGAACCAAGTCTGCGCCTCGGCGACGCGCACCTTGAGGTCCGCCTCCACCTTGTCCACCGTTTCCATCGTGGACTTGGCCTTGTCCAGGCGGGCGCAGTGGAGCGCCTGGAGCTTCCGGAAATTGGCACCCATGGCCTGGAGAAGCCGCTCCTCCTGAGAGCCGTCGCCACCGATGCTCGGCTCATCGACGACCTCGAGCCCGGCGGCGGCAAGCACCTCTTCGTCGAACACCTCTCCCTCGATGGGCGTCCTGGAGCTGGACGCCCCTGGGAGGTGGACGAAGAGGTCGTCGGTCACCCTCAGATACCTGCCAGAGCCGGAGGCAGCGGTGGAGGAAGGCTGGTCATCGACCACCTCCTCCTTGGTGGCGGCCTTGCCGGCCTCCCCGGTAGGCCCCTTGGCGGCGTCTTCGGCAGCACCCTTGGCGGTCTCCTTGGTAGCGATCTTCTCGGCCTCTGCTGCAGCGTCCTTGGCGACATCCTCGATGACGGCGTCTATGTCCTACTGGTCCGCCGACGGATGATCTGGATACCAAGAAGGGGATGAGACAAAGCCAAGTCCAAGAGCCAGCAAGGAAAGAAAAAGAACAGAAACGAAAGGCGAACGGCTTACCAGCGCCGGGCTGGGAAGCAGAAGTCCCCTCCCCACCAACATTTGGCGCCGAGGCGAAGCCACCGGCGCCCGAGTTCTCCTCCTCCTCCTCCATGTGCATGGGCTCGGTGCTTGGCGCCCTTGCCGGGGATGCCCCTCGGGGCGGCGTGGTCGATGGGGGCGGCGTGTTGGGAGTAGCCCTCTGTGGCTCCTCCTGCTGCTGCTCCCCTCCTCCATCCACGGCAAGGTCAGCACCAAAGTACCATACCCCTGACACACGTCGACGAGGGGTGAGTGGTGAACTTACGCTGGGGGCTGTGCCGGCGGCTGCTGTCCGGGCTGCTCAACACCACCAGTGGCGCCCTCGAAGCACCCGCCGCGCGCTGGCTGCCTGCCGAGGCCTTGGCCCTCTTCACCCTCCGGGCCAGCGTCTCCGCATCCCTGCAAAGGTGGAAACAAATCAAAACAAGCGGCACAGATTGAGGAGACGGAGATGACAGAAAGGAGCAAGATACTTACTCGTCATCCACCTCCTCCTCTGTTGCCTTCCTCTTCCTCCTTGGGCTGAGGGACCCGAAGTCAAAGGTGATGTAACGCCCACGATGCGGCTATATCTCCCATGTGTCGAGGCACGACTTAGAGGCATAACCGCATTGTGGTTTTGTCGCAAGAAGGGTCATCTTCACACAATCCCATGTAATGAACAAGAATGGGATAAAGAGTTGGCTTACAATCGCCACTTCACACAATACATAAATATAATTCATACATCATCCAAAATACACACATAGACCGACTACGGTCAAGATCCAAATGAAAATAAGATAACCCCAAATGCTAGATCCCCGATCGTCCCAACTGGGCTCCACTACTGATCATCAGGAAAAGACACATAGTAACGACCACGTTCCTCATCGAACTCCCACTTGAGATTGACCCCATCATCTGCACTGGCATCGTCGGCACCTGCAACTGTTTTGGTAGAATCTGTGAGTCACGAGGACTCAGCAATCTCACACCCGCGAGATCAAGACTATTTAAGCTTAAAGGAAAGGATGGTGTAATGAGGTGGAGCTGTAGCAGGCAATAAGCATATATGGTGGCTAACATACGCAAAAGAGAGCGAGAAGAGAAGCAACGGAACGGTCGTCATCTAGTAATGACCAAGAACTGATCCTGAACTCCTACTTACGTCATTCATAACTCAGACCGTGTTCACTTCCCGGACTTCGCCGAGAAGAGACCATCACGGCTACACACACAGTTGATGTATTTTAATTGGGTCAAGTGACAAGTTCTCTACAACCGGACATTAACAAATTCCCATCTGCCTCATAACCGCGGGCACGGCTTTCGAAAGATAATACCCTGCAGGGGTGTCCCAACTTAGCCCATCATAAGCTCTCACGGTCAACGAAGGATAAACCTTCTCCCGGAAAGACCCGATCACTCTCGGAATCCCGGTTTACAAGACATTTTGACAATGGTAAAACAAGACCAGCAAAGCCACCCGAATGTGCCGACAAATCCCGATAGGAGCTGCACATATCTCGTTCTCAGGGCACACCGGATTGTCCAAGCTTCCGGTAGGCCAGACCAGAGTTGCCCCTGGTGGCCACCGGCGACTGACAGGTTGGACCAACACTCAGAGGAACACTGGCCCGGGGGTTTAAAATAAAGATGACCCTTGAGTCTGCAGAACCCAAGGGAAAAAGGCTTAGGTAGGCAAATGGTAAAACCAAGGTTGGGCCTTGCTGGAGGAGTTTTATTCAAAGCGAACTGTCAAGGGGGTCCCATAAATCACCCAACCGCGTAAGGAACGCAAAATCAAGGAACATAACACCGGTATGACGGAAACTAGGGCGGAAAGAGTGGAACAAAACACCAGGCATAAGGCCGAGCCTTCCACCTTTACCAAGTATATAGATGCATTAATTAAATAAGAGATATTGTGATATCCCAACATAATTATGTTCCAACAAGGAGCAATCTTCAACTTCACCTGCAACTAACAACGCTATAAGAGGGGCTGAGCAAAAGCGGTAACATAGCCAAACAACGGTTTGCTAGGAAGGGTGAAAAGGTTAGGGGCTGACATGGCAGTATGGGAGGCATGATATAGCAAGTGGTAGGTAGCGCAGCATGGCAATAGAACGGACAACTAGCAAGCAAAGATAGAAGTGATATCGAGGGTATGATCATCTTGCCTGAGATCACGCAAGGAAGAAGAACGAGTCCATGAAGAAGACAAACGGATGTAGTCGAACGAATCCTCACAACCCCGGAACGAAACCGAAGCTAACGAGAGAAGCAACCCGTAAAGAAACAAACAACATAGTAAACAACCATCACAGAAACATGGCATTATGCACAATCAAGTATGATGCATGTCCGGTTTAATGAGGCATGGCATGGCAAAGTGCAACAAACAACACTACAAATTAAGTGGAGCTCAATATACAACGAGTTGCATATTGACGAAACACCACATCAATTATTTAGTTCTCTCTCATTTATGTACCCAACAATATAAAATCTTGATTAACATGGCAAGAGGTGAGACATAAGTAAACTACACATTTAGGCAAGTTTAAATGAGGCCGGAAATAATAAACAACAATCCCGGAAAAATCCCCATATGCATATTTTGGAATTGGTACTGTTCTGCCATAAATGCAACTTGAATGTTGTTAAACATCAAAATGAAGTGCACCATGTTAAACTAGGCATTTTTCTACCCCATTTACATATATAATTTATTAAAATCCGAGCTACGGTTATTTAGTTATGAAATAATTCATTTTATCATGCTATTTATGCAAATTTAAATAAACAGCAATTTAAGCATTTCAAACATGGATGAAAGTTGCATATTATGAAACCAGATGAAATTCTAAGCATTTTACATGTTTAAATCATTTTAATCCGATGCACGATTTATTAGTTATTAAATGCATGAAGAACAGGGGGTTTTCTGTAAAACTGTAATTCTCTGGATAAATGCGAAAATCACCGCAGCAGAAAAAAAACACAACGGGCCGAATCTTGCTGCACTGTTGTGCCAACAGAGAGGAGCTGTGGGGAGCTCACCCATGGGCCAAGCCCAGCTAAGAGGAGGTGGCCCAATCGGCGCAGATCTTGGCCTCGGGCGTGCTTGCGGCCCAGGAGGCTGGCCACGCTGGCGCTTGAACGGGTCAATGCAGGGGGGCTTGGCGCCGGCTCTCTCCTCCTCCCGCAGCGAGACGAAGCAGGGGCGCATGACTTGGCGCGGGGCAGAGGCGGACTTGGGGCTCCGGCAGGAGGAACTTGAGGCGCAGGGAACGACGAGCTCGAGCAAAGGCTGGACAGGCGCAGCGCGATGGGACGGGCGCGGGGAAGCTCTCCGGCGAGGCCGCAGCTGTGCTCGTCTGGTTCCTGTCCCTGACGAAGAGAGACAGAGAGAGGTGAGACAGAGAGAGGGGAAAGGGAAAGGAAGAGAGGGCGCGAGGGAGGCCTGGCGGCGTGACCTGGAGGTGGCCGAAGGCTGGCCGGGGTGGCCTGGTGGATGCTCGTCGGCGGAGGGAGCGGATCAGGGGACGTGATACCGGATCCGGTGAAGAACAACGGCGGGCGGCAACGACCGAGGACGACGACGCGATGCTCCACACCTCCTGTGCTCATAAACAGAGAGAGAGCTGAGATGTAGAGAGGAGGAAAATGGAGGAACGAGAGGGCGCGACGGGGGCTCGCCTGGGTGGCGGAGGGCGTCGGCGGGAGGAGGCAAGGTGCTAGCCTGCGAGTCAACGGCGGCGACGAGACTGACGAAGTGGCCGTCGGGGTCACGGAGCTCGTGCGCGACCAGAGGAGCTCGGGTGCTCGGGCGCGCGAGGCTGGAAGAAGCTCCGGCTGGTCGAGGTACTTGGCGATGCGGGCGTCGGGGAGAGGGACTCGGCTGCAGGAGAGGCCCGGCGGGGCAGCGCGTGGAGGAGGGTCGGGCATGGCTGAAGCCCCGGTGGCGACTCCGGCGAGGTCGATGCTGCTGTTGCTAGGACAGCAGGGGCACAAGGCCATGGGCGTTCGAACGGGGAGGCAGAAGCGGGGCGGTGCTCCAGTGGCTCAGGGACAGGAGCAGCGGCGGCATCCAGATGGGCTCAGCGGCTGGACGCGGGGAGGAGGCGATGGAGAGGACAGGGAGGCGCTGGATCGATGGATTGGTCCGGTGGGGAAAATGAGGTGGAGCTCGGTGGGGTGGATCGATGGGTGGATCGGGAAGGCAGGGGAGTGCTCTGGTTGGGCAGGTGAATCGGGAGGGATCCCGATGGGGATTTGGTGAGTGGGTGGCGGCGGCAGGGGGGACAAATGTCCTAGGATTTAGGGTTAGGCAGATTATATAGGTAGGGGATTAGGATAGGGGTTAACTCGGTTCGTCCGATCGCAAACCGACGATCGAGAAAAAATAGGTTGGGAGAGTCTATATAAGAAACGATGATGTTTTATAGATGTTTGGGGATGATCCGAATCCAACGGTAACAACAAACCGGGTCGGGTACGGGACAACTTTCGGACGCGCCGGAGGGGATCGCGGGCTGACGAGAGAGGTTAGTTGGTTTGACAAGAGGGAACCGAAAACACGGTTGGTCTCAAAACGGTCAACGAAGAAGGGGAACGCGGCAACTACGAACGAATGCAAATTTTTAAAACATGACGGCAACGAAGTGCCGATGCAATGCAAATGATGCGATGATGAATGCAACACACAAATAAAACACAGCTGACTCGCAAAACAAGGAAGGCAATCGGAGCATCGATCTCGGGGCGTTACAACACTCCACCACTACAAGAGGATCTTGTCCCGAGATCTAGGATTGCACCGGAGAGAAACGGAAGAGGAAGAGGTAAAACAAAGTTGCTGCTTTGACAAAAGAGTGAAACCAACGAACCTTGAGAGGTCCCAAAGCTTGAAGAAATGACACGACGGAGGTGAACAAAATTTAAAACACTCCATTTAGCTAGAGGAACAAGGACCATTACAAGAACCTTGTAGGTTGAAAACATGGAAATAAGAGCTTAACGGATCAAAATTAACATGAAAGCACACCGGTAGAAAAGAGAAACAAGGAACAAGAATGACATAATTTGGACAGCACTCCGATAGAAAATGGAAAGAATTGAACATGATCTTGACAAGATGAGAGGATACTCGATGAAATTACCAACACATTGCCTCTGGAACTAATGAAAGAATGGCACAAGGGGAAAGAAAGATTTCAGACAGCACTCCGGTTGAGAAGGGAGGCAAAACTTGACAGAATGGGAAGAACTTGAAAAGAGGGCACAACACTCCGGTTGAGAATGGATAGGCACGAAAAGAACACGGTCCTCACAAACCGAGAAGATGAGTGAAGAGAGCAACATCACAATGCCTCCGGAAGAAAAATAGAAGATAGATCATTGGAAAAAAGAATGGAGAAGAAAACGACAACTTCCGCCACAAATGAGCCTGGAAAGCATCCTTCCTAGAAGGTTAGAACGGAGTTGTTGGAAAACCAACAACGAAAAGATAGTGGGCTTATGGAAAACTTCTCAAAATTATGAGGTGAAATTTTTCCACTAACGAAAACAATTGCTTGCTTGAGATCAACGAAGAGATGAAAACTTCTCTCGCTGAGAGGATAGGAGAAAATTTGGATCATTGATAGACCCCACAATTAGCAACATTCCTTAGGGAAGGCTGTAGGTGAAATATAACCCAATATAACTCCAACAAAAAGATTGATTGGTTGAAAAGATCTCTTGAATGAAACAGAACATGATGGATTTAAATATGTCACCCTTGAAAACTTGTGAATCATGAAACGCGAAGGGAAATTATCAAGAATGACATAACACCACCTCAAAAGATAATAGAGAAAGAATTGCACTTCGGAATGCAAGATGAAGAATGCTTGAACTTCTCAAAACAAACATGTGTTGAGCACCATGTTTATTTTGGAGTATAGCTTGGCGGATCTTAACTCCGAGACAAATCTTGAAGAACAATTGAAGAATTAAAGGAATCCTTGACGAATCACCATGTAGAGCCTCCATGAAGAACTCTGGTAATAAAAGAATGATCAAACGAAATGGAAAGTTCAAAAGAACCCCGGGAGAAGCCTTGCAATGATTAGATGAAGCTTTGAAATGATATAATTCAAATAACTTGGAACTCCGGAAAGAAAAGATGAACAACTTGGAACCGAGAATTTGATATCGTGAACGAACTCCGGAAGAAGGAATTAATCACTTGGAGGAGACAAGAATAAGAATTACATTACGCGTATCCTTCACCAATTTAGATTGATGACAAACAACGGATTTGGCATACTACTTATTCTCGTAGAAAGGATTAAGATAGATATAGCGCAAACTTGGGAAGGTCTTCATCGAACCACCGGTAGGATTGGAAAGAACGAATAAATTGATATGATAACGAAGGGAGAGAAATCTTGAACAAGCCACCGTCAGAATTGAAAATGAAAGAAGAAAAGATAAAGTAACACCGGTAAGAATTGGAAAATGAACGAAGATACTTGAGAGAATTTAGAAACAAGTGAACGCAGAGATCCCGAGCTGTTTAGGTAATATTTGAATGATGCACCGGTATGATTTGGAGAACGAGAGCTGAAAGCTTAGAACGAAGAAATCTTCTGAAATGATGGCCTTCGAAGAATCAAGCTGAAAAGACTCATGAATAGCTCCGGATGGGTAAAAGAATTCTCACAATCAAAAACAATATGGCATCAAGCTAGAACCACACATCTTCAAGAGAACGGAGCAAGATTCAAGAGAAATTCTTCTTCGGTCTTCAGATGTTGAGAATGACGACAAGAAACATCACCATGAATTGTTGAGATACTCCGGGATGAAAATTAGAAAGGTTGAACCAACGATGAAAAGAATTTGAAAGATCTTGGAGAAAGACATATGACTGATGAAAACCCATTCTTACGTCAAACTTTGCCATGAATTCGAGAATAACTCCGAAAAGAATTAGAAGAGTCAGGTAAGATCCTGGAAAAAGACCTGTGGGTTGGGGCCCACTCAAAAGATACACCGTTGGAATGATTTAAAAGAGAGATCACACTAGTTGAATTAAATGGCTTGAATGAGATAGCATCCTCAAAAGAACTTGAGTGAATTGAGAATGGAAACTTGAATCTTCTAAGATATCTTCATCACTCCGGAACAATTGAATAGCGAGAAGTGGAAGATTAAGAGGTGCACCGGTACGAGAAAAACATTTGAAACGAGGAAAGTTATGATCGACAAAGCTTGAATTTAATTCACCGGAGAAGAATACAAGAATGATGAACTTGAAGAACATCTTCATGAGAACCACCGGGTAAGAACATTGATTGAAAAGAATGAAGGGACTTCACGTGAATAAAATGGATACTTGGTTAAGAAATCTGAGTGTTTCAAGAAAAAGGGTGGGAGGGCGGGAAAACAAAGGCAATTTGGGGCAGATGAAACAAACAACGTTGAGAAAACTTAGAGTTGATCTTGTGGATGTAGAAAATGATCGGATCCACTTGAAGAGAAGCACACCGGTTGGGAATAGAATTGGGATGACACTCTTGATGACAAAGAAGGATTAATATTCACATAGCAATATGAGAACACCGTTTAGGAAAGGTATGGATTCAACATTTTGACTTCGAAGCAACTCGAATACCACAAATAAAAACAAACAAAGGATAGGCTTGCAAAATAAGCCGGAACAAACATATGATAGAGATTTCGTCCGAAGTTTTCGTGGTGGGGCCCACACGGGCTCAATCGTACAGCACCATCATGTACAAGGCTGTGCACATGACATACGAAGCGTCCCCGAGTCGGCATAGCCAAGGACTCTTTAAGACACTACGAGACCACTGTAAAACCAACCGTGTACAGGCGGACCACTAGACGTCGAACCCCAATCTCATATCATGCGTCTGTCGGAAAGATATCCTAAGGCTACTTGAATTCCCACTTATAAACTCCTGAAACTTTCTGGTTATGCAATCTGGTGTTGGGGATACAGGGGACACAAAATATATCACCCAAACTAACAATACCTAGATCCAGCTGTATCCATCCGTCAACACATAACCAAGAAAACCTTCGGAAATCGTTTATCTCAACCTTCGAAAAGCATCCGTTATACGAGTTATGGCAATACTCCCAAACTCCCGCCCCAGTACTGGGTGGCATCGAGGTGATCTCACCAACAACTGCATAAAAGAGATTTCGATGTCGGCGAAACTCAGGTATTCTAGAACTGCAACGATAAAATTGTGACGACAACACCTCAGAGCTCAACTCCCCGGGACACTGCCACAACCCCTAAATGTCAGGAGGCACCAAGAACAATGTTCTCATCACAAAACCATCGGAACGATTCCAAGATACCCGCGTGATCCTAAAAAAAAATTTAGTGAAATTTGAGGAGAGAAGAGTCAAAACTTCTACGTCAGGAGACCTCACCAGAGCGACGAATGGACTGAGGAGTAAAAAGAATCCTACTCTCCGATATATATAATCCTAAGACTCAAAACATTTTTTATTCTAGACTCAACAACGCAAGCGATTCGATCAAGCAGGGGGCTCCTAAGTCGGGGATGGCTCTTATTACCAACTTGTAACACCCACGATGCGGCTATATCTCCCACGTGTCGAGGCACGACTTAGAGGCATAACCGCATTGTGGTTTTGTCGCAAGAAGGGTCATCTTCACACAATCCCATGTAATGAACAAGAATGGGATAACGAGTTGGCTTACAATCGCCACTTCACACAATACATAAATATAATTCATACATCATCCAAAATACACACATAGACCGACTACGGTCAAGATCCAAATGAAAAAGATAACCCCAAATGCTAGATCCCCGATCGTCCCAACTGGGCTCCACTACTGATCATCAGGAAAAGACACATAGTAACGACCACGTTCCTCATCGAACTCCCACTTGAGATCGACCCCATCATCTGCACTGGCATTGTCGGCACCTGCAACTGTTTTGGTAGAATCTGTGAGTCATGAGGACTCAACAATCTCACACCCGCGAGATCAAGACTATTTAAGCTTATAGGAAAGGATGGTGTAATGAGGTGGAGCTGTAGCAGGCAATAAGCATATATGGTGGCTAACATACGCAAACGAGAGCGAGAAGAGAAGCAATGGAACGGTCGTCATCTAGTAATGACCAAGAAGTGATCCGGAACTCCTACTTACGTCATTCATAACTCAGACCGTGTTCACTTCCTGGACTCCGCCGAGAAGAGACCATCACGGCTACACACACACTTGATGTATTTTAATTGGGTCAAGTGACAAGTTCTCTACAACCGGACATTAACAAATTCCCATCTGCCTCATAACCGCGGGCACGGCTTTCGAAAGATAATACCCTGCAGGGGTGTCCCAACTTAGCCCATCATAAGCTCTCACGGTCAACGAAGGATAAACCTTCTCCCGGAAAGACCCGATCACTCTCGGAATCCCGGTTTACAAGACATTTCGACAATGGTAAAACAAGACCAGCAAAGCCACCCGAATGTGCCGACAAATCCCGATAGGAGCTGCACATATCTCGTTCTCAGGGCACACCGGATTGTCCAAGCTTCCGGTAGGCCAGACCAGAGTTGCCCCTGGTGGCCACTGGCGACTGACAGGTTGGACCAACACTCAGAGGAGCACTGGCCCGGGGGTTTAAAATAAAGATGACCCTTGAGTCTGCAGAACCCAAGGGAAAAAGGCTTAGGTAGGCAAATGGTAAAACCAAGGTTGGGCCTTGCTGGAGGATTTTTATTCAAAGCGAACTGTCAAGGGGGTCCCATAAATCACCCAACCGCGTAAGGAACGCAAAATCAAGGAACATAACACCGGTATGACGGAAACTAGGGCGGCAAGAGTGGAACAAAACACCAGGCATAAGGCCGAGCCTTCCACCCTTTACCAAGTATATAGATGCATTAATTAAATAAGAGATATTGTGATATCCCAACGTAATTATGTTCCAACAAGGAGCAATCTTCAACTTCACCTGCAACTAACAACGCTATAAGAGGGGCTGAACAAAAGCGGTAACATAGCCAAACAACGGTTTGCTAGGAAGGGTGAAAAGGTTAGGGGCTGACATGGCAGTATGGGAGGCATGATATAGCAAGTGGTAGGTAGCGCAGCATGGCAATAGAACGGACAACTAGCAAGCAAAGATAGAAGTGATATCGAGGGTATGGTCATCTTGCCTGAGATCCCGCAAGGAAGAAGAACGAGTCCATGAAGAAGACAAACGGATGTAGTCGAACGAATCCTCACAACCCCGGAACGAAACCGAAGCTAACGAGAGAAGCAACCCGGAAAGAAACAAACAACATAGTAAACAACCATCACAGAAACATGGCATGATGCACAATCAAGTATGATGCATGTCCGGTTTAATGAGGCATGGCATGGCAAAGTGCAATAAACAACACTACAAATTAAGTGGAGCTCAATATACAACGAGTTGCATATTGACGAAACACCACATCAATTATTTAGTTCTCTCTCATTTATGTACCCAACAATATAAAATCTTGATTAACATGGCAAGAGGTGAGACATAAGTAAACTACACATTTAGGCAAGTTTAAATGAGGCCGGAAATAATAAACAACAATCCCGAAAAAATCCGCATATGCATATTTTGGAATTGGTACTGTTCTGCCATAAATGCAATTTGAATGTTGTTAAACAGCAAAATGAAGTGCACCATGTTAAACTAGGCATTTTTCTACCCCATTTACATATATAATTTATTAAAATCCGAGCTACGGTTATTTAGTTATGAAATAATTCATTTTATCATGCTATTTATGCAAATTTAAACAAACAGCAATTTAAGCATTTCAAACATGGATGAAAGTTGCATATTATGAAACTAGATGAAATTCTAAGCATTTTACATGTTTAAATCATTTTAATCCGATGCACGGTTTATTAGTTATTAAATGCATGAAGAACAGGGGGTTTTCTGTAAAACTGTAATTCTCTGGATAAATGCGAAAATCACCGCAGCAGAAAAAAACACTACGGGCCGAATCTTGCTGCACTGTTGGGCCAACAGAGAGGAGCTGTGGGGAGCTCACCCATGGGCCAAGCCCAGCTAAGAGGAGGTGGCCCAATTTGCGCAGATCTGGGCCTCGGGCGTGCTTGCGGCCCAGGAGGCTGGCCACGCTGGCGCTTGAATGGGTCAACGCAGGGGGAGCTTGGCGCTGGCTCTCTGCTCCTCCCGCAGCGAGACGAAGCAGGGGCGCAGGACTTGGCGCGGGGCAGAGGCGGACTTGGGGCTCCGGCAGGAGGAACTTGAGGCGCATGGAACGACGAGCTTGAGCAAAGGCTGGACAGGCGCGGCGCGATGGGACGGGCGCGGGGAAGCTCTCCGGCGAGGCCGCAGCTGGGCTCATCTGGTTCTTGTCCCTGACGAAGAGAGACAGAGAGAGGTGAGACAGAGAGAGGGGGAAGGGAAAGGAAGAGAGGGCGCGAGGGAGGCCCGGTGGCGTGACCTGGAGGTGGCCGAAGGCTGGCCGGGGTGGCCTCGTGGATGCTCGTTGGCGGAGGGAGCGGATCAGGGGACGTGATACCGGATCCGGTGAAGAACAACGGCGGGCGGCAATGACCGAGGACGACGACGCGATGCTCCACACCTCCTGTGCTCATAAACAGAGAGAGAGCTGAGATGCGGAGAGGAGGAAAATGGAGGAACGAGAGGGCGCGACGGGGGCTCGCCTGGGTGGCGGAGGGCGTCGGCAGGAGGAGGGAAGGTGCTGGCCTGCGAGTCAACGGCGGCGACGAGACTGACGAAGTGGCCGTCGGGGTCATGGAGCTCGTGCGCGACCAGAGGAGCTCGGGGGCTCGGGCGCGCGAGGCTGGAAGAAGCTCCGGCTGGTCGAGGTACTTGGCGACACGGGCGCCGGGGAGAGGGACTCGGCTGCAGGAGAGGCCCGGCGGGGCAGCGCGTGGAGGAGGGCACGGGCATGGCTGAAGCCCCGGTGGCGACTCCGGCGAGGTTGATGCTGCTGTTCCTAGGACAGCAGGGGCACAAGGCCATGGGCGTTCGAACGGGGAGGCAGAAGCGGGGCGGTGCTCCAGTGGCTCAGGGACAGGAGCAGCGGCGGCATCCAGATGGGCTCAGCGGCTGGACGCGGGGAGGAGGCGATGGAGAGGACAGGGAGGCGCTCGATCGATGGATTGGTCCGGTGGGGAAAACGAGGTGGAGCTCAGTGGGGTGGATCGATGGATGGATCGGGAAGGCAGGGGAGTGCTCTGGTTGGGCAGGTGAATCGGGAGGGATCCCGATGGGGATTTGGTGAGTGGGTGGTGGCGGCAGGGGGGACAAATGTCCTAGGATTTAGGGTTAGGCCGATTATATAGGTAGGGGATTAGGATAGGGGTTAACTCGGTTCGTCCGATCGCAAACGGACGATCGAGAAAAAATAGGTAGGGAGAGTCTATATAAGAAACGATGATGTTTTATAGATGTTTGGGGATGATCCGAATCCAACGGTAACAACAAACCAGGTCGGGTACGGGACAACTTTCGGACGCGCCGGAGGGGATCGCGGGCTGACGAGAGAGGTTAGTTGGTTTGACAAGAGGGAACCGAAAACACGGTTGGTCTCGGAACGGTCAACGAAGACAAGGGGAACGCGGCAACTACGAACGAATGCAAATTTTTTAAACATGACGGCAACGAAGTGCCGATGCAATGCAAATGATGCAATGATGAATGCAACACACAAATAAAACACAGCTGACTCGCAAAACAAGGAAGGCAATCGGAGCGTCGGTCTCGGGGCGTTACAGGGGACCTCCGCGTCGACGTCTGCCGGAGGAGGGGAGAAGGGCGGAGTCTACGCGCTTAGATGAAGAGGAGGCAGATACTTTCTTCTTCGCCACTGCGGCCTTCATCACCTTCTTCGCCGCCACGGCTCTCGTCTGAGACGCGAACTCCTCCGGAGACCTTGGCCGCTGCGCGGCCTTGTCGGGCCGGACCGGCTCGCCGGAAGTGGCCCGCCGCAAGACTCGCCCTCTCCCCCTGGCCGGAGGGTCGACAGCCTCGGCCTCCTCCGACGACGACTCGTCGACCGCACCCTCGATGAGAGGAGCCCCGGTGCCGGCGCTGCTGACCTCCCCATCGGCATCCGCCCACTGGGTGAGCTACTTCTCCTCCACCTCCGCCGTGGCCTTGTCCTCCACGCCACCGGTGCTGCCGGCCTCCTCGGCAAGCTTCGCCTCCATCGCCCTGGCGGTGATGTAGTCCAGCTCTGCCTGGGTGGTGTCCTGGACGAGCCGCGGCTCGGTGGTGACGTACCCCTCATGCAATGTATCGAAGAACTCCTGCACTTGAATTTCCTCTGGCTCGACCCAGCTCGGGTCAAGGCCATGCGGGTTGAAGTCCGGCATCATGGCGATGATGTCGGTCCGGCACGAGTTGTTGCTCAGCGGGGCCACTCCTCCCGGCAACTTGAACAAGGGCCCCTCGGTGACCTTGCCGGCCTTTGCGGCGGCCCTGGCGGCCTTGCCGGTCCGCTCGGCCTCGCCATCGTGGTTCACGTCAAGCTGGAAGAGCCGCTAGCAGAAGTGGGCGTGCCCCATCACCGTGAAGTTGTGGTCGAGGCCGGGGCGAAGCCTCATGATGTCGGCGGCGTTCGTGAAGAGCTATGCCGGCCTCCCCTTGTTATGCAGCAGAGCGATTCGGCGGCGGATGAAATCCGCCCCGATCATCTCAAGGGTGAGCCCGGCATCGGTAAGGAGATCCTGGTGGTGGTGAACATGAGCTTCGCATCGTCGGCGTCAACGTCGCTCCCGTTGCCCCGGCGAACCGGCGGCGCGTCGCGAACCCGGCAAAAGTTCGGCGGGTCCTTCTCTTCGATCCAACACCACCGGCCCCGCCATTCTTCCCACCTCTCCTTCATGGCGCCCTCCGGGTATGCCCCCTTGGACCGTGGGATCCAGGTGACGCAACCGGAAATGGCGACCCCCGGTTGGATCCGAGGGGAGAAGTAGTGGCGGAAGAGCTCCGTGTTGGGATGCACCCCGGCGAAGCCCTCGCAGAGGTGCGCGAAAAGAGCCATGCACGCCACGACATTTGGAGTAAAATCCAAAAGGTGGAAGTCGTAGGTGTGCATGACGTCATTGAAGAAATCAGAGAAGGGGGGACAGACCCCGCAGGAGAAGTAGTCGACAAAGAAAGGGTACCGATTTGGGGCGGCCTCGGCGCAATTGGCGGGGATGACGCGTGTGGCTAGATGCCCCGTCGTCTCTCCCCCCGTCTTCACCCCCCACAGGGGTTTGAAGGCCTCCCTGAGCTCGAACACGTCGACCGTCGAGGGGAAGTAGGAGAGCTGTGTCCGCTGCACTACCAACGCACTCTCTGGCGGCTCCGTCGCTCCGGCGTCCTTGGCCACTCCCTTGCCCTTGGTGGATTTGGGCGCCATGGCAGCTGCGAGAAGCAAGGGGCGGAGGATGGCGAAGGCGCAGCGGCGGCAAGGGAAGGCGAGAGGTCGAGAAGGAGGAAGAAAGGGGGCGGCGGCTCTGAGATTGGAGAAGACGCAGGAAGGAGGGGTAAAGTGAGCGGCGCGCCCGCGGTTATTCCTTTTTACGGGGAAGGCGCGGGCCGCCTCCTTTCCCATTAACTGCGATGTGACACATGTGTGCGGGAACCGCCCCGCCAATGCCCCCCACGTCACGCACGACCCTCCACGACGCGCTATCAACGCGGGTCGTGGGGAAACGCAGCGGACGAAGAGTTACTACGGTAAAAATCTGCCCCACCTGCCCGCGCACCGTTCTGGGCCTGGCCGAACAACGTGTCGCGCTTATGTGTGGCCCAGGCCCGGGGGCTCCTGTCGGTGTACAAAAGTAGGGGCACACCTTTGTACCCCTTTACTTGTGCACGGGCAGTCGGAGCCACGCGCCACGGCCACACTAGGCAGGGCAAAGGAGGGAAGCCGGAGAGAAGCCAAAGTACAAGACAACCAAGGCAACGCCAAGGTCAGAAGCACAGGGAGCAAAGGGGTGCGGTGGACTCCCCCGGCAAGATCCTTGCGGGGGCGGCCTCCGCAGCCCCGGCAAGAGCCTTGCCGGGGCAACTTGACCAACGCCAGCAGAGTGAGCCACCTTTGAGCCCAAGGGTTCCAAGCGTCGCCAACAGATGTATCGGAACCAAGGCTCGGGAGGCACCTCTGTGGTGGCATGCAGATCTTCGTCAAGATCATAAACATATGAGATCAGATGAAGACTAGAAGACGGCGACCCTCGGCGGGATCCCAGCCGAGGGAATCCACAAGACCCCCAGAAAGCACCTTGCCGGGGACAACCATAGCGCCACGGCAAGACCCTTGCCGGGCCTCCTGACAAGACCCTTGCCGAGGGCGCCAGCAGGGCCACAGCCAGAACCGAGCCTGACAAGACTCCACCGCCGTTCGCATGCAGCTGCTAGCTCAACCAGCTGGCATGCACCTGCGTGGCGACGGGTGGCTTCTGAGTCATCTCAGCAAGCACCTGTGTGGTGGCATGCAGATCTTCGTGAAGACCCTACCACCGCGCCACCTCAGCTGCCTGCCTGCCTACATGGCGCCGCATGCATCGCTGGCCTGGGTGCGTGTCGAAGCAAGGCGAGGCGGTGACGGGCGGGACTCGTTCCCGTCCCCGATAAAGCTAAGGGACACCTAAAGCTACGCATTAAATGCGTCTTGTCCTATAACCCAGGCAATAAGCTCGCGGCACTGTATACCTTTCCACCTCCTGTGTGCCACTGTGGCAGCCCCTGTCGACTATAAAAGGAGGCCCATGGCATACTGGAGAGGGATTCGGCTCTTTTGGACTGCACGGCCACCATAGCTAGTTCGAGAGCTCAATAACTCTCTCAATACATCCACCAAAGCAGGACTAGGATATTACGCATCCTCGCGGCCCGAACCTGGGTAAACGATCCTTGTGTTGACTGTTATTCCTGCTCTTCTCACAACCCTGCGCCCCGGCAACCATAGTAGGGATTCTTGTGATCCCATAGGTGTCATTCCCCACCGAAAACCCATCAAAGTGAATAGTCCAATATGTGTTATCCGGCTTCTCCTCAGGCATCTACAACTCTGTCCAATCATTGATGAAATCCACAAGTGCTTGAGATTTGATGGCTGTACGAGGCACATATTTTAAACCATGAGGTCCAAGCTCAATGGCCCATTTGGCTACCCAACCTGTGGCTTCTCTGTTTTGAATGATATCCCCTAGAGGGGTAGAGCTAACCATAGTGATATGATGACCCAGAAAATACTGCTTCAGCTTCTGGCTAGCCATAAAAACCCCATACACAAGCTTCTGCCAATGTGGATATCTCTGTTTGGAATCAATAAGGACCTCACTGATATAGTAAACCGGTCGTTGAACCGGATATTCTTTGCCTATTTCCTTCCTCTACACCACATTAGCAACACTAACGGCTCGGCTATTGGCAGCCACATATAACATCAAAGGCTCCTTATCAATGGGAGCAGCAAGAACGGGCGGCTCAGTGAACTGTTTCTTCAAATCCTCAAATGCTTGATTAGCAGCATCACTCCAGACAAAGTGGTATGTTTTATTCATCATCTGGTACAGCGGTATAGCCTTTTCACCCAGCCGGCTTATGAACCGGCTTAAGGCCACAATACGACCTGCCAGACGTTGAACATCATTAACACATGCCAGCTTAGCCAAGGAAGTGATGGCCTTGATCTTCTCCGGGTTAGCCTCAATGCCTCTGTTGGAAACCAGAAAACCCAAAAGCTTACCAGCTGGTACACCAAAAACACACTTGGCCGGGTTAAGCATCATCTTATAAACCCAAAGATTGTCAAAGGTCTCCTTCAAATCATCAATCAGGTTCTCCTTCTTTCTGGATTTCACCACAATGTCATCCACATAAGCATGAACATTACGCTCGATTTGATTATGAAGGCAGTTTTGCACACACCGTTGGTAAGTCGCCTGGGCACTCTTGAGCCCTAAAGGCATGGACACATAGCAGAAGGCTCCAAATGGAGTAATGAAGGCTGTCTTCTCCTGGTCCTTGACTGCTATTTTGATCTGATGATAACCAGAATAAGCGTCCAAAAAGCTCAAACGCTCACAACCCGCCGTAGCATCAATAATTTGGTCAATACGAGGAAGACCGAAAGGATCAGCTGGACAAGCCTTATTTAAGTCCGTGTAGTCCACACACATACGCCAAGTGCCATTCTTCTTAAGCACCAGCACTGGGTTAGCCAACCACTCCGGATGAAAAACTTCAACAATGAACCCAGCCGCCAAGAGCCGGGCTACTTCTTCACCGATGGCCTTGCGCCTCTCTTCATTAAAACGGCGAAGAAACTGCTTGACCGGCTTAAACTTCGGATCAATATTGAGAGTGTGCTCACCGAGTTCTCTCGGTACACCCAGCATGTCAGAAGGTTTCCATGCAAAGATGTCCCGGTTCTCACGGATGAACTCGATGAGCGCGCTTTCCTATTTCGGATCCAGATTAGCACTGATGCTGAACTACTTGGATGAATCGCCAGGAGTGAAATCAATCAGCTTGGTGTCGTCTGCTGACTTAAACTTCAAAACTGGATCATGCTCCGTAGTTGGCTTTTTCAAACATGTCATATCGGCCGGGTCAACATTGTCTTTGTAAAACTTCAATTCCTCTGTTGCGCAGACAGACTCAGCATAGGCTGCATCACCTTCCTCGCACTCCAAAGCTATCTTCCGGCTTCCATGCACCGTAATGGTCCCCTTGTGACCCGGCATTTTGAGCTGCAGATAAACATAACAAGGCCTTGCGATGAACTTAGCATAAGCCGGCCATCCAAACAGGGCGTGATAAGGGCTCTTGATCTTCACCACTTCAAACATCAACGTTTCAGACCTGGAATCATAATCATCCCCAAATGCAACCTCCAGAGCTATTTTACCAACCGGGTATGCCGACTTACCAGGCACCACACCGTGAAAGACACTGTTTGATGGCTTAAGACTTTTATCAGTCAACCCCATGCGATGGAAGGTTTCATAATAAAGGATATTGATGCTGCTACCTCCATCCATGAGTACCTTAGTGAATTTATATCCTCCAACCTGAGGCACTACTACCGAAGCCAAGTGACCCGAATTGTCAACCCGGGGTGGGTGATCCTCATGACTCCACACAATGGGCTGCTCAGACCATCGCAAGTAACGGGGAACTGCCGGCTCAACGGCGTTCACAGCCCTTTTATGGAGCTTTTGATCCTGCTTGCATAAACTTGTGGTGAAGACGTGGTACTGCCCACTATTCAATTGCTTCGGGTTTTGATATCCAGATTGCTGTTGCTGATTCCCCTGACTGGACTGTTGATGATAACTGCCCTGATTGCCTTGATGGCTTTGGTGACCCTGAAAACCAGAATTAGAACCGTGACCACCGTAACCCGGACCATGAGAACCAGAACCTGAGCCGCCGCCCGGCCCATGGTTGTCCTGGAACAAATTTGAATTTTAAACTCTCTCATAATTTGGCAGTCTTTCCAAAGGTGACTGGACGGCCTTTCCCATGAACCATGCTTTGGGCAGGGCTGATTCAACATGTGCTCAAGATTGAGACATCACCCTCCTACCCGAGGAGGTGGCTTCCCCTTATGACGCTGACCATTATTCTGCGTATTGGTATTGGCCACAAAATCTGAGCTGTTATTGGCCTTGCGCTTACCATTGCCCCCCTGACTCGCCGGGTTATGATGCTGGCCCCTGGTGTTGTCACTCTTCTTTCCCTTTCCCGTCTTTTCATCATCAGACTCAGGGTCCTTGGTACTATCAGAGTCGGCATATTTAATCAGAGCCGCCATCAGTTCCCCCATATCATTGCAGTGGCGCTTGAGCCGCCCTAGCTTCTGTTTAAGAGGCAAAAACGGCAATTTTTCTCTAACATGAGGACTGCCTAACTGGCATTGATGTTATCCGATGAGTGCAAGATGGCTTTGACCCGGCGCACCCAATGGGTCATTGACACACCCTCTTCTTGGGCGCAGGCATCCAAATCCACAATCGACATGGGCTGCTTGCACGTATCCTTAAAATTCTGGATAAAGCGGGCCTTCAGCTCAGCCCACGATCCAATTGAATTGGCAGGCAGTCCCTTTAGCCAAGTACGGGCCGTCCCATCCAGCATCATGGTGAAGTACTTAGCACACGCGGCATCGCTGACTTCCAACAGTTCCATGGCCATCTCATAACTTTCAATCCACGCCTCAGGGGGTAAATCAGCTGTATAGTTAGGCACCTTACGAGGTCCTTTGAAATCCTTGGGCAGCCGCTCATTACGCAGAGCCGACTCTAAACATGGTACATCCGTGCTTCCAGTGGTCACGCCTGCTTCCACCGAAGCTGTCGGATAAACCGGAGATGGTTGACGAGCCACGTACTGAGCCGCCAGCTCAGCCTCCTGATGTGTTCTATCCTGATCCATTAGGGCCTGAGTATTACGGGGCGGGTCATGTCCACGGGGTGGGTTACGGCGCTGCCCACTGCTTGACATTGCTGGGGAGTCCATGTGTCTGCTATAACTCCGGCTTGGGCGGGGGGTTGAATGGATCCTCTCACGGCTGTAAGAATAAGCCTGCTGCTGAACCAATGCTATCTGAAGAAGCTCTCTAGCCCTCTGCATTTCAACCGCAACTAGAGACTCGCCTTCAACTGGGAGAGTCACCAATCGTGATGCCGCAGCGATCATGTTATCTAGAGGGTTAGAGTAATGACCCGGTGGTGTCGGCACATGTTGTGGTGAGATATTGTTCTGACGAGGCGGGTCCGTCATGCGTAGTTGAGTCGGCGCTCCAGTCCCAGGCGCGGCTACTGCCCGGTTTACCCCTGGCAGGTCACTAGTCCCCGCACCGGGTGTGTTGAAGAGGTTCCTCGCCTTGTAAATCGGAGGCGGACGAGTCCGGTGTCTTCTTCTCATGACGTTGTTCGAAGTGTTCTGATCCAATGAGAGCCGGAAGGTATCGGCCTGGATCCGTTGTGCCTGAGCATCCAGAACCGCTCGTTCCGCCACCATCCTTGCATCCTCAGCTGCCAGGTCCTCCTTGGCTTGAGCTATCTGATCTCGCAATTTTGCGACTTCCGCGTTGTGCTGATCTTGGTTTGTCGGGGTAACCTCGGCTGTCAGCAGTGTTGTCAAAGTGTCTAGTAAGTCGGACAAGACCTGAGCCGGCAGGCGCGCAGGGCCTCCTGCCCCGGCCGCCGTGGCCGCTCCTGTCCCGGAAATCATTGCCGCTGCAGTCGTAGAGTTATATGCTGGTTGTGTACCGGCCATGAATATTGCGACCCGGTTCGGCGGCTCATAGGGGTCCGGAATACTGACGCCATCGGAACAGCCCCCAAGCCTGCCGTCCTGCAGTTGATATAACGAGGTAGTCTCGCCCGTGGACGACTCACCATCAGAATAGATGGCCGTCTCACCGCCGGACATGGATCCTTCCACAAATTCTGCTCCATGGATGAATCCCATGAAGGCACGCTTCATGGCGGGCTGAACTCGGGCGGGTCTCGCACGCTGAGCCATCTCGATGATGTCGGTGCAGGTGTCCGGCCCAGGGCCCGGTTCGCCGATCTTAGCGATGAAGATGTGAATTCCGCCGAAGGGGACCCAATACCCGTACTCGATTGAGCCGGCCTCGGGGCCCCTAGCCTACATCATCGATGTAGAGCTTGCCGCGACGACTCTTGGTCATCCGGCCCACAGCGTATCCCTTGATCCCTTCGAAGTTGCCCTTTAAGAACTCGAAACCACCATGCGCCAGCCCCACGGTGGGCGCCAACTGTCGTGGAATTGTCACGGCAGATGTCCTAGCGTGAGGACTTAGTCGTGGAGCCATCGCACTAGGTTAGCTTAAAGGGGTTAAACGGGACAAAGGACACAGGAGTTTATACTGGTTCGGCCCCTTGCGGTGAAGGTAAAGGCCTAATCCAGTTTGAGGTGGTATTGCTTATGCCTCGATTACCAGGGAGCGAATACGCTTGACCTAGCTTTCGATCTATTGTCTCTTGCCCTAAGCCGCTGCCGAGTCGTCCCCTTATATACCTAGGTTGACGCCCCGCGGCTTACAGAGTCCCGGCCGGCTCATACAAACGTGTCCGGCCTAGTGACTTATCTTACATGCCTTACAATACAAGTCACATATACATGGCGGTTTACACCTATGGGCCTTAAGCCGCCTTTGGGTTTTGGGCCCTTTAACAAGCCTACTACATGAACCACCATCTTCAACATATTCATAGGCTTGGTTTATGAACCGCCATTGGGATAACCCGGCCCCTCCTGGGCGGGTCATATCCAATAGTCATATCCCCAACAATACCTGCTTCCACAAGCTTTAGTATTTCATTTCTTACCACTTCTTTCATCTTAGGATTTAACCGTCATTGATGATCAACAACTGGTTTAGCATCTTTCTCCAATTTAATTTTGTGCTGACATAGAGTGGGACTAATGCCCTTAAGATCATCAAGAGTATATCCAATAGCGGCACGGTGCTTCTTCAGAGTTTTCAATAATTTCTTTTCTTCATGCTCTGAAAGGTTAGCACTAATAATAACAGGATGTATCTTCTTTTCATCAAGATAAGCATATTTCAAAGTGTCAGGTAATTGTTTAAGCTCAAACACGGGATCGCCCTTGGGTGGAGGACGATCTCTAAGGATTTCAACAGGCAAATTGTGTTTCAAAATAGGCCCTTGATTAAAGAATACTTCATCTATTTCACTTCTTTCATTCATAAACATATCATTTTCATGGTCTAGCAAATATTGTTCTAAAGGATCAGTAGGAGGCATGACAATAGAAGCAAGACCAATAATTTCATCCTTACTAGGCAATTCTTTATCATGGGGTTGTCTACGAAATTTAGAGAAATTAAAATCATGAGACATATCCCCTAAACCAACAGTAACAATATCTTTCTCGCAGTCTATCTTAGCATTAACAGTGTTCAAGAAAGGTCTGCCAAATATAATGGGACAAAAGTTATCTTGTGGGGAACCAAGAAGAAGAAAATCAGTAGGGTATTTTATTTTTTCACACAAGACTTCGACATCTCTAACAACCCCAATTGGTGAAATAGTATCTCTATTGGCAAGCTTAATAGTTACATCAATATCTTCTATCTCAGCAGGTGCAATATCCTTCATAATTTCTTCATATAAGATAAGGAATTGCACTCACACTAGCACCCACATCACATAAGCCATGATAACAATGATCACCTACACCCTTGTGGCTGGCTGGTGGCCCCCCTGGTATTTTCTTTGCCCAATATTTTTTATATATTCCAAAAACATTCTCTATGAAGTTTCAGGACTTTTGGAGTTGTGCGGAATAGGTCTCTAATATTTGCTCCTTTTCCAGTCCAGAATTGCAGCTCCCGGCATTCTCCCTCTTCATGTAAACCTTATAAAATAAGAGAGAAAAGGCATAAGTATTGTGATATAATGTGTAATAACATCCCATAATGCAATAAATATCAATATAAAAGCATGATGCAAAATGGACGTATCATCATGCTCATGAGCATGCAAGAGGAAATAGACCGGCAGGTGGATCATATTCTCAACTTCAATGGCTCAAAGGGAGAAGAGTGATCAATCGGGATAGGGTCTCCGGAGCACGGATGCTGCAGAAGGACTACTTTGCTCTGGACTGAACTTTTCCGAAATGATCCATTGTTTCGTCACCATTTTCATATGCGCAAACCATTGTTTTTGCGCGTTGTGGAGGGAGTGGAGGCACACAATGACTACTTCAAGCTCACAAGGGATTGCTGCGGCCAACTTTCTTTCTCTGCTAAGCAGAAATGCACGGCTGCTCCGAGGATGCTTGCACTTGGTACTGTCACCGATGCCGTTAGTAAGATGGTCTGGATGGGGGAGAGCATAGGCCTGAAGACTATTGTCTGATTTGCCCGTGTCGTGGGGTGCAAGTGTTTGGAGAAGAGTATCTAAGAGAACCAAATGTGCAGGACACAGAAAAGTTGTTGGCTATTGGAGATGCCATAGGGTTTCCAGGAATGCTTAGGTCAATTGATTGCATGCATTAACAATGGAAGAACTGCCCCAAAGGTTTGCAAGGAATGTATCGATGTCACACCAAAGAGGCCACCATCATACTAGAAGCAGTAGCATCACATAACTTATGGATTTCACATGCTTTCTTTGGAATGCCGGGTTCTCACAACGACATCAATGTGCTTCAATGATCTCCCGTGTCCAGGAGGCTTTGTAATAGGGAATCACCGCCATGCAACTACACTGTCAACGGCCTTGGCTACGACTGAAGGAAATATGCCCTAGAGGCAATAATAAAGTTATTATTTATTTCCTTATTTCATGATAAATGTTCATTATTCATGCTAGAATTGTATTAACCGGAAACTTAGTACATGTGTGAATACATAGACAAAACAAAGTGTCCCTAGTATGCCTCTACTTGACTAGCTCGTTTATCAAAGATGGTTATGTTTCCTAACCATAGACATGTGTTTTCATTTGATGAACGGGATCACATCATTAGGATAATGATGTGATGGACAAGAACCATTCGTTAGCATAGCATTATGATCGTTACAGTTTCATTGCTACTACTTTCTTCATGACTTATACATGTTCCTCAGACTATGAGATTATGCTGAAGGAAATATGCCCTAGAGGCAATAATAAAGTATTATATATTTCCTTATATCATGATAAATGTTTATTATTCATGCTAGAATTGTATTAACCGGAAACATAATACATGTGTGAATACATAGACAAACAGAGTGTCACTAGTATGCCTCTACTTGACTAGCTCGTTAATCAAAGATGGTTATGTTTCCTAGCCATAGACATGAGTTGTCATTTGATTAACGGGATCACCTCATTAGGAGAATGACGTGATTGACTTGACCCATTCCGTTAGCTTAGCACCCGATCGTTTAGTATGTTGCTATTGCTTTCTTCATGACTTACACATGTTCCTATGACTATGAGATTATGCAACTCCCGTTTACCGGAGGAACACTTTGTGTGCTACCAAACGTCACAACGTAAATGGGTGATTGTAAAGGTGCTCTACAGGTGTCTCCAAAGGTACTTGTTGGGTTGGCGTATTTTGAGATTAGGATTTGTCACTCCAATTGTCGGAGAGGTATCTCTGGGCCCACTCGGTAATGCACATCACTATAAGCCTTGCAAGCATTGTGACTAATGAGTTAGTTGCGGGATGATGTGTTACGGAACGAGTAAAGAGACTTTCCGGTAACGAGATTGAACTAGGTATCGAGATACCGACGATCAAATCTCGGGCAAGTAACATACCGGTGACAAAGGGAACAACGTATGTTGTTATGCGGTCTGACCGATAAAGATCTTCGTAGAATATGTGGGAGCCAATATGGGCATCCAGGTCCCGCTATTGGTTATTGACCGGAGACGTGTCTCGGTCATGTCTACATAGTTCTCGAACCCGTAGGGTTCGCACGCTTAACGTTACGATGACAGTTTTATTGAGTTTTGATGTACCGAAGGAGTTTGGAGTCCCGGATGAGATCGGGGATATGACGAGGAGTCTCGAAATGGTCGAGACGTAAAGATCGATATATTGGACGACTATATTCGGACTTCGGAAAGGTTCCGAGTGATTCGGGTATTTTTCGGAGTACCGGAGAGTTACGGGAATTCGTATTGGGCCTTAATGGGCCATACGGGAAAGGAGAGAAAGGCCTCAAAAGGTGGCCGCACCCCTCCCCATGGTCTGGTCCGAATTGGACTAGGGAAGGGGGGCGCCCCCTTCCTTCTTTCTCCTTCCCCCTTCCCTTCTCCTACTCCTCCTTTCCTTGTGGGAGTAGGACTCCCCCCTATGGCGCGCCTCTCCCCTTGGCCGGCTGCCTCCCCCTTGCTCCTTTATATACGGGGGCAGGGGGGCACCCCAGAGACACAACAATTGATCCTTGAGATCTCTTAGCCGTGTGCGCTGCCCCCCTCCACCATATTACACCTCGATAATACCGTTGCGGAGCTTAGGCGAAGCCCTGCGTCGGTGGAACATCATCATCGTCACCACGCCGTCGTGCTGACGTAACTCTCCCTCAACACTCGGCTGGATCGGAGTTCGAGGGACGTCATCGAGCTAAACGTGTGTAGAACTCGGAGGTGCCGTACGTTCGGTACTTGATCGGTCGGATCGTGAAGACGTACGACTACATCAACCGCGTTGTGATAACGCTTCCGTTGTCGGTCTACGAGGGTACGTGGACAACACTCTCCCCTCTCGTTGCTATGCATCACCATGATCTTGCGTGTGCGTAGGAATTTTTTTTAAAATTACTACGTTCCCCAACAGTGGTATCCGAGCCTGGTTTTATGCGTTGATGCTATGCACGAGTAGAACACAAGTGAGTTGTGGGCGATATAAGTCATACTGCTTACCAGCATGTCATACTTTTGTTCAGCGGTATTGTGAGATGAAGCGGCCCGGACCGACATTACGCGTACGCTTATGTGAGACTGGTTTCACCGTTGCGAGCACTCCTTGCTTAAAGGTGACCGGCGGGTGTCTGTCTCTCTTACTTTAGTTGAACCGAGTGTGGCTACGCCCGGTCCTTGCGAAGGTTAAAACAGCACCAACTTGACAAACTATTGTTGTGGTTTTGATGCGTAGGTAAGAACGGTTCTTGCTAAGCCCGTAGCAGCCACGTAAAATATGCAACAACAAAGTAGAGGACGTCTAACTTGTTTTTGCAGGGCATGTTGTGATGTGATATGGTCAAGACATGATGTGATATAATGTGTTGTATGAGATGATCATGTTTTGTAACCGTGTTATCGGCAACTGGCAGGAGCCATATGGTTGTCGCTTTATTGTATGAGATGCAATCACCATGTAATAGTTTTACTTTATCACTAAGCGGTAGCGATAGTCGTAAAAGCAATTAGTTGGCGAGACGACAACGATACTGCGATGGAGATCAAGGTGTCGCGCCGGTGACGATGGTGATCATGACGGTGCTTCGAGATGGAGATCACGAACACGGTGCTTCGGAGATGGAGATCACGAACACGGTACTTCGGAGATGGAGATCACAAGCACAAGATGATGATGGCCATATCATATCACTTATATTGATTGCATGTGATGTTAATCCTTTATGCATCTTATCTTGCTTTGATTGACGGTAGCATTTTAAGATGATCTCTCACTAAAATTTCAAGATAAAAGTGTTCTCCCTGAGTATGCACCGTTGCGAAAGTTCTTCGTGCTGAGACACCACGTGATGATCGGGTGTGATAGGCTCTACGTTCAAATACAACGGGTGCAAAACAGTTGCACACGCGGAATACTCAGGTTAAACTTGACGAGCCTAGCATATGCAGATATGGCCTCGGGACACGGAGACCGAAAGGTCGAGCGTGAATCATATAGTAGATATGATCAACATAGTGATGTTCACCATTGAAACTACTCCATCTCACGTGATGATCGGACATGGTTTAGTTGATATGGATCACGTGATCACTTAGATGATTAGAGGGATGTCTATCTAAGTGGGAGTTCTGAAGTAATATGATTAATTGAACTTAAATTTATCATGAACTTAGTCCTGATAGTATTTTGCAAATTATGTTGTAGATCAATAGCTCGCTTTGTTGCTTCCCTGTGTTTATTTTTGATATGTTCCTAGAGAAAAATTATGTTGAAAGATGTTAGTAGCAAAGATGCGGATTGGATCCGTGATCTGATGATTATCCTCATTGCTGCACAGAGGAATTATGTCCTTGATGCACCGCTAGGTGACAGACCTATTGCAGGAGCAGATGCAGACGTTATGAACGTTTGGCTAGCTCAATATGATGACTACTTGATAGTTTAGTGCACCATGCTTAAACGGCTTAGAATCGGGACTTCAAAGACGTTTTGAACGTCATGGACCATATGAGATGTTCCAGGAGTTGAAGTTAATATTTCAAGCAAATACCCGAGTTGAGAGATATGAAGTCTCCAACAAGTTCTATAGCTAAAAGATGGAGGAGAATCGCTCAACTAGTGAGCATGTGCTCAGATTGTCTGGGTACTACAATCGCTTGAATCAAGTGGGAGTTAATCTTCCAGATAAAATAGTGATTGACAGAATTCTCTAGTCACCATCACCAAGTTAGTAGCACTTCGTGATGAACTATAGTATGTAAGGGATGATGAAAGTAATTCCCGAGCTCTTCGCGATGCTGAAATCGACGAAGGTAGAAATCAAGAAAGAGCATCAAGTGTTGATGGTTAACAAGACCACTAGTTTCAAGAAAAGGGCAAAGGGATAGAAGGGGAACTTCAAAAGAACGGCAAGCAAGTTGCTACTCAAGTGAAGAAGCCCAAGTCTGTACCTAAGCCTGAGACTAAGTGCTTCTACTGCAAAGGGACTGGTCAACTGGAAGCGGAACTACCCCAACTATTTGGTGGATAAGAAGGATGGCAAAGTGAACAAAGGTATATTGGATATACATGTTATTGATGTGTACTTTACTAGTGTTTATAGCAACCCCTCGGTATTTGATACTGGTTCAGTTGCTAAGGGTAGTAACTCGAAATGGGAGTTGCAGAATAAACAGAGACTAGTAAAAGGCAAGGTGACGATGTTTGTTGGAAGTAGTTCCAAGATTGATATGATCATCATCGCACACTCCCTGTACTTTCGGGATTAGTGTTGAAACTAAATAAGTGTTATTTGGTGTTTGCGTTGAGCATGAATATGATTTGATCATGTTTATTGCAATACGGTTATTCATTTAAGTTAGAGAACAATTGTTGTTCTATTTACATGAATAAAAAACCTTCTATGGTCATACACACCAACGAAATTGGTTTGTTGGATCTCGATCGTAGTGATGCACATATTCATAATATTGAAGCCAAAAGATGCAAAGTTAATAATGATAGTGCAACTTATTTGTGGCACTGCCGTTTAGGTCATATTGGTGTAAAGCGCGTGAAGAAACTCCATACTGATGGGATTTTGGAATCAATTGATTATGAATCACTTGATGCTTGCGAACCATGCCTCATGGGCAAGATGACTAAAACGCCGTTCTCCGAAACTATGGAGAGAGCAACAGATTTGTTGGAAATCATACATACTGATGTATGCGATCCGATGAGTGTTGAGGCTCGTAGCGGGTATCATTAATTTCTTACCTTCACAGATGATTTGAGCAGATATGGGTATATCTACTTAATGAAACAGAGGTCTGAAACATTTGAAAAGTTCATATAATTTCAGAGTGAAGCGAAAATCATCGTAACAAGAAAATAAAGTTTCTACGATTTGATCGTGGAGAAGAGTATTTTAGTTACGAGTTTGGCCTTCAGTTAAAACAATGTGAAATAGTTTCACTACTCACGCCACCTGGAACACCACAGCATAATGGTGTGTCCGAACATCATAACCGTACTTTATTGGATATAGTGCAATCTATGATGTCTCTTACCAATTTACCACGATCGTTTTGGGGTTATGCATTAGAGACAGCTACATTCACGTTAAATATGGCACCATCAAAATCCGTTGAGACGACGCCTTATGAACTGTGGTTTGGCAAGAAACCAAAGTTGTCGTTTCTTAAAGTTTGGGGTTGCGATGCTTATGTGAAAAAGTTTCATCCTGATAAGCTCAAACCCAAATCGGAGAAATGTGTCTTCATAGGATACCCAAAGGAGACAGTTGGGTACACCTTCTATCACAGATCCGAAGGCAAGACATTCGTTGCTTAGTACGGATCCTTTCTAGAGAAGGAGTTTCTCTCGAAAGAAGTGAGTGGGAGGAAAGTAGAACTTGATGAGGTAACTGTACCTGCTCCCTTATTGGAAAGTAGTTCATCACAGAAATTTGTTCCTGTGACTCCTACACCAATTAGTGAGGAAGTTAATGATGATGATCATGTAACTTCAGATCAAGTTACTACCAAACCTCGTAGGTAAACCAGAGTGAGATCCACACCAGAGTGGTACGGTAATCCTGTTCTGGAGGTCATGTTATTTGACCATGACGAACCTACGAACTTTGAGGAAGCGATGATGAGCCCAGATTCCAGGAAATGGCTTGAGGCCATGAAATCTGAGATGAGATCCACGTATGAAGAACAAAGTATGGACTTTGGTTGACTTGCCCGATGATCGGCAAGCCATTGAGATTAAATGGATCTTCAAGAGGAAGACGGACGCTGGTAGTAGTGTCACTATCTACAAAGCTAGAATTGTCGCAAAAAGTTTTCGACAAGTTCAAGGTGTTGACTACGATGAGAGTTTCTCACTCGTATCTATGCTTAAGTCTGTCCGAATCATGTTAGCAATTGCCGCATTTTATGAAATCTGGCAAAGGGATAAACAAAACTGCATTCTTTGATGGATTTATTAAAGAAGAGTTGTATATGATGCAACCAGAAGGTTTTGTCAATCCTAAAGGTGCTAACAAAATATGCAAGCTCCAGTGATCCATCTATGGACTGGTGCAAGCATCTCGGAGTTGGAATATACACTTTGATAAGTTGATCAAAGAATATAGTTGTATACAGACTTGCGGTGAAGCCTGTATTTACAAGAAAGTGAGTGGGAGCACTACAGCATTTCTGATAAGTATATGTGAATGACATATTGTTAATCAGAAATAATGTAGAATTATTCTACAAAGCATAAAGGAGTGTTTGAAAGGAGTTTTTCAAAGATAGACCTCGGTGAAGCTGCTTACATATTGAGCATCAAGATCTATAGAGATAGATGAAGACGCTTGATAAGTTTTTCAATGAGTACATACCTTAACAAGATTTTGAAGTAGTTCAAAATAGAACAGTCAAAGAAAGAGTTCTTGCCTGTGTTACAAGGTGTGAAATTGAGTAAAGACTCAAAGCCCGACCACGGCAGAAGATAGAAAGAGAATGAAAGTCATTCCCTATGCCTTGGCCATAGGTTCTATAAAGTATGCCATGCTGTGTACCAGATCTATTGTATACCCTACACTGATTTTGGCAAGAGAGTACAATAGTGATCTAGGAGTTGATCACTGGAGTGCGGTCAAAATTATCCTTAGTGGAATAAGGAAATGTTTCTCGATTATGGAAGTGACAAAAGGTTCGTCGTAAAGGGTTACGTTGATGCAAGTTTCGTTGATGCAAGTTTTGACACTAAATCTAGATGAATCTAAGTCTCGGTCTAGATACATATTGAAAGTGGGAGCAATTAGCTAGAGTAGCTCCGTGCAGAGCATTGTAGACATAGAAATTTGCAAAATACTTACGGATCTGAATGTGACAGACCCGTTGACTAAAATTATCTCACAATCAAAACATGATCACACCTTAGTACTCTTTGGGTGTTAATCACATAGCGATGTGAACTAGATTATTGACTCTAGTAAACCCTTTGAGTGTTGGTCACATAGAGATGTGAACTATGGGTGTTAATCACATGGTGATGTGAATTATTGATGTTAAATCACATGGCGATGTGAACTAGATTATTGACTCTAGTGCAAGTGGGAGACTGAAGGAAATATGCCCTAGAGGCAATAATAAAGTATTATATTTTTTCTTATATCATGATAAATGTTTATTATTCATGCTAGAATTGTATTAACCGGAAACATAATACATGTGTGAATACATAGACAAACAGAGTGTCACTAGTATGCCTCTACTTGACTAGCTCGTTAATCAAAGATGGTTCTGTTTCCTAGCCATAGACATGAGTTGTCATTTGATTAACGGGATCACCTCATTAGGAGAATGACGTGATTGACTTGACCCATTCCGTTAGCTTAGCACCCGATCGTTTAGTATGTTGCTATTGCTTTCTTCATGACTTATACATGTTCCTATGACTATGAGATTATGCAACTCCCGTTTACCGGAGGAACACTTTGTGTGCTACCAAACGTCACAACGTAAATGGGTGATTATAAAGGTGCTCTACAGGTGTCTCCAAAGGTACTTGCTGGGTTGGCGTATTTCGAGATTAGGATTTGTCACTCCAATTGTCGGAGAGGTATCTCTGGGCCCACTCGGTAATGCACATCACTATAAGCCTTGCAAGCATTGTGACTAATGAGTTAGTTGCGGGATGATGTGTTACGGAACGAGTAAAGAGACTTGCCGGTAACGAGATTGAACTAGGTATCGAGATACCGACGATCAAATCTCGGGCAAGTAACATACCGGTGACAAAGGGAACAACGTATGTTGTTATGCGGTCTGACCGATAAAGATCTTCGTAGAATATGTGGGAGCCAATATGGGCATCCAGGTCCAGCTATTGGTTATTGACCGGAGACGTGTCTCGGTCATGTCTACATAGTTCTCGAACCCGTAGGGTCCGCACGCTTAACGTTACGATGACAGTTTTATTGAGTTTTGATGTACCGAAGGAGTTCGGAGTCCCGGATGAGATCGGGGATATGACGAGGAGTCTTGAAATGGTCGAGACGTAAAGATCGATATATTGGACGACTATATTCGGACTTCGGAAAGGTTCCGAGTGATTCGGGTATTTTTCGGAGTACCGGAGAGTTACGGGAATTCGTATTGGGCCTTAATGGGCCATACGGGAAAGGAGAGAAAGGCCTCAAAAGGTGGCCGCACCCCTCCCCATGGTCTGGTCCGAATTGGACTAGGGAAGGGGGGCGCACCCTTCCTTCTTTCTCCTTCCGCCTTCCCTTCTCCTACTCCCACAAGGAAAGGAGGAGTCCTACTCCCGGTGGGAGTAGGACTCCCCCCTATGGCGCGCCTCTCCCCTTGGCCGGCTGCCTCCCCCTTGCTCCTTTATATACGGGGGCAGGGGGGCACCCCAGAGACACAACAATTGATTCTTGAGATCTCTTAGCCGTGTGGTGCCCCTCTCCACCATATTACACCTCGATAATACCGTTGCGGAGCTTAGGCGAAGCCCTGCGTCGGTGGAACATCATCATCGTCACCACGTCGTCGTGCTGACGTAACTCTCCCTCAACACTCGGCTGGATCGGAGTTCGAGGGACGTCATCGAGCTGAACGTGTGTAGAATTCGGAGGTGCCGTACGTTCGGTACTTGATCGGTCGGATCGTGAAGACGTATGACTACATCAACCGCGTTGTAATAACGCTTCCGCTGTCGGTCTACGAGGGTACGTGGACAACACTCTCCCCTCTCGTTGCTATGCATCACCATGATCTTGCGTGTGCGTAGGAAATTTTTTGAAATTACTACGTTCCCCAACATATGCAACTCCCGAATACCGGAGGAACACCTTGTGTGCTATCAAACGTCACAACGTAACTGGGTGATTATAAAGATGCTCTACAGGTGTCTCCGGTGGTGTTTGTTGAGTTGGCGTAGATCGAGATTAGGATTTGTCACTCCGTGTATCGGAGAGGTATCTCTGGGCCTTCTCGGTAATACACATCACTATAAGCCTTGCAAGCATTGTGACTAATGAGTCAGTTGCGGGATGATGCATTACGGAACGAGTAAAGAGACTTGCCGGTAATGAAATTGAAATAGGTATTGAGATACCGACGATCGGATCTCGGGCAAGTAACATACCGATGACAAAGGGAACAACGTATGTTGTTATACGGTTTGACCGATAAAGATCTTCGTAGAATATGTAGGAACCAATATGAGCATCCAGGTTCCGCTATTGGTTATTGACCGGAGATGAGTCTCGGTCATGTCTACATAGTTCGCGAACCCGTAGGGTCCACACGCTTAACGTTCGGTGACGATCAGTATTATGAGTTTATGTGTTTTGATGTACCGAAGGTAGTTCGGAGTCCCAGATATGATCACGGACATGACGAGGAGTCTCGAAATGGTAGAGACATAAAGATCGATATATTGGAAGCCTATATTTGGACATCGGAATAGTTCCGGGTGAAATCGGGATTTTACCGGAGAACCGGGAGGTTACCCGAACCCCCCGGTAAGTGTATGGGCCTTATTGGGCCATAGTGGAGACAGAGAGAGAGGAGACGAGGGCAGGCTGCGCGCCCCCTCTCCCTCTGGTCCGAATTGCACTAGGAGGGGGGCGGCGCCCCCCTTTCCTTCCTCCCTCTCTCCCCCTTCCTTCTCTCCTAGTCCAACTAGGGAAGGGGAGGGAATCCTACTCCTGGTGGGAGTAGGACTCCTCCAGGGCGTGCCATAGGAGGGCGGCCCTCCCCCCTCCTCCACTCCTTTATATACGGGGGAGGGGGCACCCCATAGACTCACAAGTTGATCATTGATCTTTTAGCCGTGTGCGGTGCCCCCCTCCACGATAATCCACCTCGGTCATATCGTAGCAGTGCTTGGGCAAAGCCCGTCGTCGGTAACTTCATCATCACCATCATCACGCCGTCGTGCTGACGGAACTCTCCCTCGAAGCTCTACTGGATCGTGAGTTCGCGGGACGTCACCGAGTTGAACGTGTGCAGATCGCGGAGGTGTCGTACGTTCGATACTAGGATCGGTCGATCGTGAAGACGTATGACTACATCAACCGTCTTGTCATAATGCTTCCGCTTACGATCTACGAGGGTACGTGGATGACACTCTCCCCTCTCGTTGCTATGCATCACCATGATCTTGCGTGTGCGTAGGAAGTTTTTTGAAATTACTACGTTCCCCAACAATGGCATCCGAGCCAGGTCTATGCGTAGATGTTATATGCACGAGTAGAACACAAGTGAGTTGTGGGCGATAATAGTCATACTGCTTACCAGCATGTCATACTTTGATTCGGCGGTATTGTTGGATGAAGCGACCCGGACCGACATTACGCGTACGCTTACGCGAGACTGGTTCTACCGACGTGCTTCGCACACAGGTGGCTGGCGGGTGTCAGTTTCTCCAACTTTAGTTGAATCGAGTGTGGCTACGCCCGGTCCTTGTGAAGGTTAAAACATCACATACTTGACAAAATATCGTTGTGGTTTTGATGCGTAGGTAAGAACAGTTCTTGCTCAGCCGGTAGCAGCCACGTAAAACTTGCAACAACAAAGTAGAGGACGTCTAACTTGTTTTTGCAGGGCAGGCTGTGATGTGATATGGTCAAGACATGATGCTAAATTTTATTGTATGAGATGATCATGTTTTGTAACAAAGTTATCGGCAACTGGCAGGAGCCATATGGTTGTCGCTTTATTGTATGAAATGCAATCGCCATGTAATTGCTTTACTTTATCACTAAGCGGTAGCGATAGTCGTAGAAGCAATAGTTGGCGAGATGACAACGATGCTACGATGGAGATCAAGGTGTCACGCCGGTGACGATGGTGATCATGACAGTGCTTTAGAGATGGAGATCAAAGGCACAAGATGATGATGGCCATATCATATCACTTATATTGATTGCATGTGATGTTTATATTTTATGCATCTTATTTTGCTTAGATCGACGGTAGCATTATAAGATGATCTCTCACTAAATTTCAAGGTATAAGTGTTCTCCCTAAGTATGCACCGTTGCGAAAGTTCGTCGTGCCGAGACACCACGTGATGATCGGGTGTGATAAGCTCTACGTTCACATACAACGGGTGCAAGCCAATTTTGCACACGCAGAATACTCGGGTTAAACTTGACGAGCCTAGCATATGCAGATATGGCCTCGGAACACTAAGACCGAAAGGTCGAGCGTGAATCATATAGTATATATGATCAACATAGTTATGTTCACCATTGAAAACTACTCCATCTCACGTGATGATCAGACATGGTTTAGTTGATATGGATCACGTGATCATTTGGATAACTCGAGGGATGTCTATCTAAGTGGGAGTTCTTAATTAATATGATTAATTGAACTTTAATTTATCATGAACTTAGTCCTGATAGTATTTGCATAACTATGTTGTAGGTCAATAGCTCGCGATGTATCTCCCCGTTTATTTTTGATATGTTCCTAGAGAAAAACTATGTTGAAAGATGATAGTAGCAATGATGCGAACTAGGTCCGTGATCTGAGGATTATCCTCATTGCTGCACAGAAGAATTATGTCCTTGATGCACCGCCAGGTGACAGACATATTGTAGGAGCAGATGCAGACGTTATGAATGTTTGACAAGCTCGGTATGATGACTACTTGATAGTTTAGTGCACCATGCTTTACCGCTTAAGACCGGGACTTCAAAAATGTTTTGATCACCATGGAGCATATAAGATGTTCCAAGAGTTGAAATTGGTATTTCATACTCATGCCCGTGTCGAGAGGTATGAGACCTCTGACAGTACTTTGCCTACAAAATGGAGGAGAATGGCTCAACCAGTGAGCATGTGCTTAGATTGTCTGGGTACTACAATTGCTTGAATCAAGTGGGAGTTAATCTTCCAGATAAGATATTAATTGACAAAGTTCTCTAGTCACTATCACCAAGTTAATAGAACTTCGCGATGAACTATAATATGCAAGGGATAACGAAAACAATTCCCAAGCTCTTCGCGATGCTAAAATCGGCGAAGGTAGAAATCAAGAAAAGCATCAAGTGTTGATGGTTAACAAGACCACTAGTTTCAAGAAAAGGGCAAAGGGATAGAACGGGAACTTCAAGAAGAATGACAAACAAGTTGTCACTCCCGTGAAGAAGCCCAAAGCTAGACCCAAGCCTGAAACTAAGTGCTTCTACTGCAAAGGAAATGGTCACTACAAGTGGAACTGCCCTAGATACTTGGCGGATAAGAAGGATGGCATAGTGAACAAAGGTATATTGGATATACATGTTATTGATGTGTACTTTACTAGTGTTTATAGCAACCCCTCGGTATTTGATACTGGTTCAGTTACTAAGAGTAGTAACTCGAAACGGGAGTCGCGGAATGAACAGAGACTAGTTAAGGGTGAAGTGACGATGTGTGTTGGAAAGTGGTTCCAAGATTGATATGATCATCATCGCACACTCCCTATACTTTCGGGATTAGTGTTGAATCTAAATAAATGTTATTTGGTGTTTGCGTTAAGCATGAATATGATTTGATCATGTTTATTGCAATACAGTTATTCATTTAAAGTAAGAGAATAATTGTTGTTCTGTTTACATGAATAAACCTTCGATGGTCATACACCCAATGAAAATAGTTTGTTGGATCTCAATCGTAGTGATGCACATATTCATAATATTGAAGCCAAAAGATGCAAAGTTAATAATGATAGTGCAACTTATTTGTGGCACTGCCGCTTTGGTCATATTGGTATAAAGCGCATGAAGAACTCCATGCTGATGGGCTTTTGGAATCACTTGATTATGAATCACTTGATGTTTGTGAACCATGCCTCATGGGCAAGATGACTAAGACTCCGTTCTCCGGAACAATGGAGCGAGCAACATACTTGTTGAAAATAGTACATACTGATCTATGCAGTCCGATGAGTGTTGATGCTCGCGGCGGGTATCGTTATTTTCTGACCTTCATAGATGATTTGAGCAGATATGGGTATATCTACTTGATGAAACATAAGTCTAAAACATTTGAAAAGTTCAAAGAATTTCAGAGTGAAGTGGAAAATCATCATGACAAGAAAATAAAGTTTCTACAATCTGATCGCGGAGACGAATATTTGAGTTACGAGTTTGGTCTTCAATTAAAACAATGTGGAATAGTTTCACAAATTGGTGCCATCTGGAACACCACAGCATAATGGTGTGTCCGAACGTCATAACCGTACTTTATTGGATATAGTGCAATCTATGATGTTTCTTACCGATTTACCACTATCGTTTTGGGGTTATGCATTAGAGACGGCTGCATTCACGTTAAAAAGGGCACCATCTAAATCCGTTGAGACGACACCGTATGAACTATGGTTTAGCAAGAAACCTAAGCTGTCGTTTCTTAAAGTTTGGGGTCACGATACTTATGTGAAAAAGTTTTAACCTGATAAGCTCAAACCCAAATCGGAGAATTGCGTCTTCATAGGATACCCAAAAGAAAATGTTGGGTACACCTTCTATCACACATCCGAAGGCAAGATCTTTGTTGCTAAGAATGGATTCTTTCTAGAGAAGGAGTTTCTCTCGAAAGAAGTGAGTGGGAGGAAAGTAGAACTTGATGAGGTAACTGTACCTTCTTCCTTATTGGAAAGTAGTTCATCACAGAAATCTGTTCCTGTGACTCCTACACCAATTAGTGAGGAAGCTAATGATGATGATCATGTAAGTTCAGATCAAGTTACTACCGAACCTCGTAGGTCAACCAGAGTAAGATCCGCACCAGAGTGGTATGGTATTCCTGTTCTGGAGGTCATGTTACTTGACCATGACGAACCCATGAACTATGAGGAAGCGATGATGAGCCCATATTCCGCGAAATGGCTTGAGGACATGAAATCTGAGATGGGATCCATGTATGAAAACAAAGTATGGACTTTGGTGGAATTGCCCGATGATCGGCAAGCCATTGAGAATAACTGGATCTTCAAGAGGAAGACAGACGCTGATGGTAGTGTTACTATCTACAAAGCTCGACTTGTCGCGAAAGGTTTTCCACAAGTTCAAGGTGTTGACTACAACGAGTTTTTCTCACTCGTAGCGATGCTTAAGTCTGTCCGAATCATGTTAGCAATTGCCTCATTTTATGAAATCTGGCAAATGCATAAAAAAACTGCATTCCTTAACGAATTTATTAAAGAAGAGTTGTATATGATGCAACCAGGAGGTTTTGTCAATCCTAAAGGTGCTAACAAAATATGCAAGCTCCAGCGATCCATCTATGGACTGGTGCAAGCATCTCGGAGTTGGAATATATGCTTTGATAAGTTGATCATAGCATATAGTTTTATACAGACTTGCGGTGAAGCCTGTATTTACAAGAAAGTGAGTGGGAGCACTACAGCCTTTCCGATAAGTATATGTGAATGACATATTGTCGATCGGAAATGATGTAGAATTTTCTGGAAAGCATAAAGGACTGTTTGAAAGGATTTTTTCAAAGAAAGACCTCGGTGAAGCTGCTTACATATTGAGAATCAAGATCTATAGAGATAGATCAAGACGCTTGATAAGTTTTTTCAATGAGTTCATACCTTGACAAGTTTTTGAAGTAGTTCAAAATGGAACAGTCAAAGAAAGAGTTCTTGTCTGTGTTGCAAGGTCTAAAGTTGAGTAAGACTCAAAACCCGACCACGGCAGAAAATATAAAGAGAATGAAAAAATCATTCCCTATGCCTCAGCCATAGGTTCTATAAAGTATGCCGTGTTGTGTATCAGATCTATTGTATACCCTACACTGAGTTTGGCAAGGGAGTACAATAGTGATCTAGGAGTAGATCACTAGACAGCGGTCAAAATTATCCTTAGTGGAATAAGGATATGTTTCTCGATTATGGAGGTGACAAAAGGTTCATCGTAAAGTGTTACGTCGATGCAAGTTTTGACACTGATCCAGATGACTCTAAGTCTCAATCTGGATATATATTGAAAGTGGGAGCAATTAGCTAGAGTAGCTCCGTGCAGAGCATTGTTGACCTAGAAATTTGCAAAATACATACGGATCTGAATGTGGCAGACCCGTTGACTAAACTTCTCTCACAAAGCAAAACATGATCACTCTTTGGGTGTTAATCACATAACTATTTGAACTAGATTATTGACTCTAGTAAACCCTTTGGGTATTAGTCACATGGAGATGTGAACTAATCACATAAAGATGTGAACTATTGGTGTTAAATCACATGACGATGTGAACTAGATTATTGACTCTAGTGCAAGTGGGAGACTGAAGGAAATATGCCCTAGAGGCAATAATAAAGTTATTATTTATTTCCTTATTTCATGATAAATGTTTATTATTCATGCTAGAATTGTATTAACCAGAAACTTAGTACATGTGTGAATACATAGACAAAACAAAGTGTCCCTAGTATGCTCTACTTGACTAGCTCGTTTATCAAAGATGGTTATGTTTCCTAACCATAGACATGTGTTGTCATTTGATGAACGGGATCACATCATTAGGAGAATGATGTGATGGACAAGACCCATTCGTTAGCTTAGCATTATGATCGTTACAGTTTCATTGCTACTACTTTCTTCATGACTTATACATGTTCCTCAGACTATGAGATTATGCAACTCCCGAATACTGGAGGAACACCTTGTGTGCTATCAAACGTCACAACGTAATTGGGTGATTATAAAGATGCTCTACAGGTGTCTCCGATAGTGTGTGTTGAGTTGGCATAGATCGAGATTAGGATTTGTCACTCCGTGTATCGGAGAGATATCTCTGGGCCCTCTCGGTAATGCACATCACTATAAGCCTTGCAAGCATTGTGACTAATGAGTTAGTTGCAGGATGATGCATTATGGAACGAGTAAAGAGACTTGCCGGTAATGAAATTGAAATAGGTATTGAGATACCGACGATCGAATCTCGGGCAAGTAACATACCGATGACAAAGGGAACAACATATGTTGTTATACGGTTTGACCAATAAAGATCTTCGTAGAATATGTAGGAACCAATATGAGCATCCAGGTTCCGCTATTGGTTATTTACCGGAGATGAGTCTCGGTCATGTCTACATAATTCTCGAACCCATAGGGTCCGCACGCTTAACGTTCGGTGACGATCGGTATTATGAGTTTATGTGTTTTGATGTACCGAAGGTAGTCCGGAGTCCGGGATATGATCACGGACATGACGAGGAGTCTCGAAATGGTCGAGACATAAAGATCGATATATTGGAAGCCTATATTTGGACATCGAAATAGTTCCGGGTGAAATCGGGATTTTACCGGAGTACCGGGAGGTTACCTGAACCCCCCGGTAAGTGTATGGGCCTTATTGGGCCATAGCGGAGAGAGAGAGGAGACCAGGGCAGGCCGCGCGCCCCCTCTCCCTCTGGTCCGAATTGGACTAGGAGGGGAGGCGGCGCCCCCCTTTCCTTGCTCCCTCTCTACCCCTTCCTTCTCTCCTAGTCCAACTAGGGAAGGGGGGATCCTACTCCCGGTGGGAGTAGGACTCCTCCAGGGCGCGCCATAGGAGGGTCGGCCCTCCCCCCTCCTCCACTCCTTTATATACGGGGGAGGGGGGCACCCCATAGACACACAAGTTGATCATTGATCTTTTAGCCGTGTGCGGTGCCCCCCTCCACGATAATCCACCTCGGTCATATCGTAGCAGTGCTTAGGCGAAGCCCTGCGTCGGTAACTTCATCATCACCATCATCACGCCGTCGTGCTGACGGAACTCTCCCTCGAAGCTCTACTGGATCGTGAGTTCGCGGGACGTCACCGAGCTGAACGTGTGCAGATCACGGAGGTGCCGTACGTTCGGTACTAGGATCGGTCGATCGTGAAGACGTACGACTACATCAACCGCGTTGTCATAATGCTTCCGCTTACGGTCTACGAGGGTACGTGGACGACACTCTCCCCTCTCGTTGCTATGCATCACCATGATCTTGCGTGTGCGTAGGAATTTTTTTGAAATTACTACATTCCCCAACAACGACATGGGATACTAAGTTGCCGATGGTATCTAACCTCGGTGGGCAGCGTTTATGAAGATCATATCCGAACCACAAGGCAAGAAACAAAGCCACTTTGCAACAATGCAGGAAGCGGCTACGAAGGATGTGGAGAGGGCATTCAGAGTGTTTCAAGCTCGTTGAGGAATTGTTCGTGGAGCTGCAATGATGTGGAAATCAAAAAAATTGTGGCGGCTGATGCCATGTTGTGTTATTTGCATAATATGATTGTTGAGAATGAGGGTGATGGTGTAGCCCAAATCAATGATTTTGAAGCGCATGGAGAACAAGTTCAAATCTTGAAAGATAAAGATGCAAATCAGCTTATAAACTTTCTGTAGATGCATCAGAATCTTCGAGATCATCAGGTGCATGCTCAGCTACTCAATGATCTTGTGAAGCATATGGGGATGGAAACCAAAGAGCTAATGTTTGAGTTGTGCACTTAAAATAAATTTTACGTAAGAAATATGTATTTTCGCTACCAACATTTGTTATTTACATGCGACATCGACATGTATGATGGATATGCATAGATTTGCATATATTTGAGAGTCTAGATTTGAGGCATGTTGCTGCCGGGAAGGATATATGAGGGACGGTTCGGCTGCATTCGCGGATGTAATAGGGTGCCGAATTTGCCAAGTCTAGCTGTAGATGGTCTTACGTCGTACATGAAGGAAAAAAATAGCACACACGCTTCGTCATATCCAAACAAACGGGCAAATGATGGAATAAGTAATGACGATCCAAGTTTTGCCAAATATCTGGACAAAAAGGTTTTTGACAAGTCATCTCGTGCAACACAGTCATTCGCGGGGTCTATTTTCACCTTTTGTCTTTTTTCAAGAGCACACTTAATTGCGTACCTAAGATTTATAGAAGACATAGAAAGGCCGACATGCTCCCACCACAATCCAGTGAGAAGCAAATCAATTTCAACACAAATGCACACGAAACAACAACAATGCATAAGAGATTGTCCTAACTTGATCACCAAAGCCACTGTGTCCAGCAACGCCGACCACCTTCCAAGAGCAACAATCAAAGAAATCACCTTGCCAACACAGCAATCACCCTTGAGCGCCTAAAAGAGTTGGCAGGTGTGTGGCGGGACTTGGACAACTCCGAGAAAGCCATTGTCTTGGACTCACCTGCGACGGCGTACGTGGTGCCCTTGAATCACAATCCGAAACAGCGGCAAGCGCCAAAGCAACGCAACATAGAACCAACAAGGTGCTCCCAACAGAGGAATGACGCCAAAAGCACCGCCATCACTGATTCAGAACGACCGAACACAGCCTTCCACCCGGGGACAACAAACCGAGAGAGAGAGAGAGAGAGAGAGAGAGAGAGAGCAAGGTGCTGACACACCACTTCGATGCTTCCAAGGAGGGGAACGACACCCACGGCCGCCTCCGCCACTAGCACCGGACGGAGACGTGCCGGATTTTCATCTATATCGCACACCTACATCCCTGCTCACTGGGAAGGGCAACTCCGCCCATATTGATTCACTCTGCCACCGTCACAGCGTCACCCCATTGAAACTGCATCGTCACGCCTCACTAGTACCACAAGGACGAGCCTAGGGCAGCTGCATGCATCACCATGGCGCCTAGTAGTCACCGAGCCTTGGCGACACCACACCCGCCTGCAACCATGGTCAGCGCTCTGGTAAGCATGGAAGCCCCAAGTCGCAGCTGTAGGCGAGTCAACACCACGCCCACCACGCCCATAGGCAGACACAAGCCGAGAACCTCCATCCAACCCAAATCCAAAACGGATGGATCGAGAGCTCCCAACCACAGCTGCAGTCAAGGGTGAGCCGCCGGGCATGGCTCGTCCCACCACTACCGCCACCGAGCGGCATCACTGTAGGGCCCTCACAACACCTCTCTGCCAAGACCGTCGCCGAATGGACGTTGCGTCGCCTTGGGGGAAAGGGAGCAACGTCCAGGGAAGACCATGCCGCCGCCAGCACTGCCTGGGCTTTGCCCGGAAGAGACCCTCGATGGCGGCGAGGGGGAGGGGTGGGAGGGAAGGGCAGACGGCGGGCGGAGCTAGCTAGGGTTCCCTCGTGTCACCTCCGGGAAGGACGCATGGGTCGAGGGTGGTTAGCTTTCACCTTTCTCAAGCAAAGGTTTGTGGACTTCTACTCGGACATGTCCGGTAGCCCCATATGATGGGGTAGGATTATGCTCATCGTGAGATCGAAATAGTAAAGAGAAGAGCCATATCCCTGTATCTTTGTCTATTTTGTGTGTGTGTGTGTGTGTGTGTGTGTGTTCATTGTTGGGAACATGTTGCCCAACAAAATTTCAACGGATAGGTTTTGGCATAGAGATAGGAAATAAGTTTAACTTGCTCTTCATTTGTATGCCATGCAAAGATACAACTATATCACAGACCTTTTGTACGACCTTTTTACTTAATAATTTGGCTGCATGCATCATTTCAGATGCAGAGACCTGGGGTAATCTTTCTTTAAAAAAAAATTGTATGCCATGCAAAGATACAACTGAATGCTGAACAATAATTGCTTAGATGCCACCCACGGGCCGCGGCATACACGTTGCGTGTACCCGTCTAGCCTCACTCACAAGCAGTGTGGATGCTCATCAGCTCATGAGAAGATAGCATCAAACCTTTCCCCCCCTTGAACGTTGATCCAACAAAAAGCTAGCATCAAATAATTTTTTCCTACAACCAAGAAACAACATCAAACCTGTTCTTTTACATCAGGAAGATAGCATCGAAAATCTTATTATTACATCTTACACAACAAATAATTAATGAAAAAACCCCAGCACACACACTTCAAATCAAAACAGACGTGATGGGCGTGAAAAAATGGGAAGAAACACACA
>NC_057796.1:461863027-461896910 GCF_018294505.1 Triticum aestivum
ATTCCAAACAAACGGGCAAATGATGTGATGGAATACAAAAGTAATTAATGATGATGGACGCCACACAAAACCACGAACATGATCAATCCATGCATACGCTAGTAGCTAGCAGTTCTTCTCGGCCTTTTGGAGCTTGCACTTCACCTTCTGGAAGACGACGGTGGTGGAGTCGGGCTTGACGAGCTGCAGCTTGAGCGGGCAGACGGCCTCGATCTTGCACTTGGTGTAGCGGGCCGTGTAGCTCACCTTGCGGGTCAGCGCCACCTCGACGTCGAACGTCCCCGTCTTGCTCTCCTTCTTGTACTCCTGCTCGCCGGCGCTGCCCAGGGACACGAAGGCGCCTTGGGACGAGGAGGTGAGGTGGTACACCCTGGTGGCGCCGGCGGGGTGCTTGTCGCCCGTGGCGGCGATCTGCACGCGGTCGAACTGCTGGCCGTCGAACCTGTAGGCGGCCACGAAGGGCTCCACGTTCTTCATGCTCATGGCCCAGTTGGGGTTGCGGACCTTGAGGGTGAGCGAGAGGTTGTAGGCGATCCCCGTCACCGGGGAGGTGAGCAGGTCGAACCTGGTGAGCGAGGCGTCCTCCACGGTGATGGTGACGTGGCGGAGGTAGACGAAGGCGGCCAGGAGGACGGCGAGGAGGACCACGACCGCGACGACGCCGAAGCAGATGAAGAGGTACTTGACTTCGTCCCTCGTCAGGTAGCAGTCGTCGTCGCGGCCGCACATTGTTGCCGCCGGCCGGAGGCTTTTCTTCTCGGCGGAGGTGGTGTTTATCAGGAGTTTGCTGCCATATACTGACTCTAGAGGAGGTGGGTGTTTATCAGGGACTAGAGCCTGTGGGTAGAATCTCTGGATGGGGGTGGAAGCAAGCAAAGTATCTACGTGGTCCGTGTGATTGTGTATAGCATTTGCGAACAGCTCAACTGCCATGTGAATTTGCTTTTGTCACTCACACTCTGGTAGGAGCAGAGCATCCGACATGTGTGTCGCTCGTCTTGCCATAAGAAAAGGGCCCACATATGGGTCCAGCTGCGTCTCAGGGTCCCTTCGAAACAAAACGCTAATATAAAAGCTACACTGGCAGTCCGTGGGCAGTTACCGGTCACACCTCATATTTTTTACTATGCATCCGAGTATCTCATATTTCACCCCCAAAATTCATACAAAGCATGCAAAAGAAAAAAATTCTGCGTGCTGTGCAAAACTGCGCTTCGGCGTCGCCGGATCTCTATGGTGGGCACCGGGTAGACGGGAGCGTAGGAGCGCTCGTCCATATCGGCAAGCATCTCGTCAACTTCTGCTTCCTGATCCACCTGGAGGATACGGCGGTTGGCCTCCTCCTTTGCCTCCGATTGGAGGGAATCGAGGATTGCCTGCTGCCCCGCCTGCAGATCCGCGTCCCCCGCGCCCCCACGTCCTCCTTCTCCTCCTCATCCACCTCGTCCTTCTCGAACTCCTCTTTCGGATCCACCGCACCCGGTGGAAGCCCCGCGGGCCGCGGCGATCCGGGCTTCGCACCTTGCCCGGGTCTGCTCAAGGAGCTGCAGTTGGTGCTACAACGTTAGATAAGGGTAGCTCCTAACCCGTCGGCGTTGTGGCATGGCTACTTGATTGTGGTGGCGGACGGCGGGCGGCTGACGATTGAAATGTGGAGGTGGACGGCAATTGAAAAGTGGCGGTGGCGGACGAGAGGGGAGGAAATGTGGACGGATAGGGTTTCGGGGCCGGCGCCTGTCTTAAATAGCCGGGCTAGGGGGCTTGCGCGGCGCGCCGGAGCGCTGACAAGCGGTGCCATCAGTCTGTCTAGCGAGACGAGTTTCAGACCGTCGGGTTTCATAGTGTTTTCCTAGGGGACCCGCACGTCAGTCCGACGTGGCGGACGCGGCCGATCGCGCCCGAGCCTTTTCATATCCGTCCCAGATATGGGTTGGATATGAAGGGTGCATGTCAGCCCAGACGTTTGAGACTCGTTTGAGACACCCGGTTGTAGATGCTCTAATATCTCAAAAGTGACGGGCCGTCCGCCTGAGCGTTTGAGGCACCCGGCTGTAGATGCTCTAATACCTCAAAAGTGAGACGGCCAGTCCATCCGTGGATAAGACTCGGTCACCCCTCATTTCTCCTATTTTCATAATACACCATGCAACATGAAATTAAGCTACGTACTGTATCAAACTACTCTAATCGTCGTCTGATATTTCGATGACCTCGATGTCGGACAGAGCGGCCTTGTGGTCGTTGACGGTGGGTTGCCACTCCAGCTCCTCGGCGATTGCCACCTCCACGTTGGCGATGAGTTCCTTGCGCTTCATGTTTGCCTCGCAGATGTAGCGTCGGTTTTCCTTGAGTTCCACTGGATGGACTCGACGATGACCTACTTCTTCGCTACCTTCTCTGCTTGGGTGACCTCGAATTCGGCCAGCGCGTCGTCCATGGTGAATCCGCCCTGCTCCGGTGCCAGATACGCCTCGCCCTCGTCCTCCTAGGATTCGTCCCACACCGCGTTCTCCCATCTCAACGCCCCTCCTGCTCCGGAGAGTACGGAGGCATGCCGGCTACAATGCGAGCGATGCGTCGTGTGTAGGCGGCCCGCATCTCCTTCTGGATGGCCGCCTGACCCCACGAAGTAAGCATCTTGTAGCAGGTGATTTGATTGTGGAACATGGCTACAGGCTGACGGCGAGCTCGTAGCGGATTAGGGCGCGAACGGGGCTCAGTGGCGGCGCGGAGGGAAGGATGAAAATGGAAGTGGCTAGAATTGTGGCTCACCGCCTAGCTTAAATAGCCGAATTTGACTTCTCGGGCAGTGCACCGAGGCCGCGACATGCTTCCTCGCCGGACCGATGGGTTCAAAAAATATGCAGCAGCATGCAGAGGTCTATGGAGCTGCGTACACCATCTTTCATCCATCATATTAAATATTGTAATGTAGCTGATCAAAATAAAATTTAAATGGTCAAATTTAACTAAATTAAGATTAAGGTATCTACAAGCTCATTTATGGGTTACAGAGTCACTGTAGTAACGTACCTTTTCTTGTTTTTTTTATAACACGTACCTTTTCTTGTTAAATAAATTTTGTTTCATGTTATCTTTTGCACGATCCATATCATCATAGATGAACGACATTGATGTCTCGTCTGAATTCACCAGTCGAAGAATTCTTAAAATTGGGGTGCAGCCTGCCACAAATTGCGGAAAACCACAAAGCTGACTATTAGAGCATGGGTGCATTGGAGTACATTTTTTTAACCACTCATAAATGGTGCTTAAAAGTTTCGTTTAAAAAATATATTTTTTGGCCTAAGTACACATTAAATTTTGTTCAATAATACGCTGTATTGTATGCTACACACACAAAAATCCAACCCCCAAATTAACAGAAAACAAACCTAATTTTTTGCATGCAGTTGTCTTTTTTGTCTCACATGCAAGCACGTATATTGATGAAAATTTAAACAGTTATAGTACACTAATATACCTGCATGTACACAATTTTTTTTCGATTTTTTCAGACCGTAAAACCCATTTTTTAACTTCAAAAAAAGGGCTCTATGTGTCCGTGCTCCAAAGGCATTATTCACAAAACCTACGGCTATCCAAAACAATTCCTGGAACAATCTCCCCTTCTTTTCTGTAGAATTATATCTACTGACCCTCTAATCTGTCGAAGTGAACATATTGATTAGTCTGCCCTTTTAAAAAAAGTTGCCGCATTTCCATTAAACATAATAGAGCAAATACAACTCACATGGGACTGAAAAGAAATATCCAGGGAGGACACATGTCTAGAGACAATTACACAGAAAACCCAATGAAAATCAGAGGTAACTTGAACTTGTTGGGGCCTCTGTGCAGAGGCATACCGTTGCCCACCAGCGTTCACTGTCATCGCCAGGGCGGCCTCCAGAAGAAAATAAAGTGAGGATCCATTGAATCTAGGACCAAGGAAACACCATCGCTGAAGTAGCTTTATGAGCCGAAGAAGTGGCCTGCGATGAATGGTAAAGCCAATGTCGCTGTGGCGCGTCGGCCGGGGTTTCTCCCCATGTTCCTCGGACCGCAGATCTTGTTTGCTCGGCCAACATCGTTGGAGAGGCGTGTCAGATCTGCCCTCCATCAACCACAAACCTTGCACCTGAACAAGCATCTCCTGAACATCGACGACACCACTGTCTGATGGAGCACTGGATGCTGGCAGACACCTAAATTCATCTCGTTCGGACACCCTGGCAAAGCCGGAGCAAGCATCACCTAGGAAGGAGCGGACCGGAGGAAAATTATTCCACAACGGCGCTGTTGCCGCTACCTCAACGCCACCGCCCAGAACACCAAATCGTTCACCAAGATCCAAGAGGAACCGGGCGGCGAAAACGGAAACTCTAGATCCATTACCACGAACGGAGAAGATCACCGTGATGGCAGAAGAACATAGGTATTCACCGCCGCCGTCATAACCGCCAGAGCCGATAGAACTGACGGGGAAACACTAGCTACTAGAACCTACACCTAAAGCCTACTGCACAGAGATCCGCACGAGGATCCCGGTGGCCCTCACCCACCAACGACCACTAGGTCATCAGGGATGGGGAGCCGCTGGGATCGATGCCGGAACGCGCAGCGCACGGGGCAAGCGGTTGCCTTTTTCTCCTGGTTCGTGGGAGACGGAACTAACCCCTGGGTGATCAGTGTGCCCTTGTGCTCATGTAGACAATCCAAAATCAAATAGGATGTAGCAAATCTTGTCACTGCTGCCCTAATCAAATCCTTCCCATCGGTAAGAACCAAATATATGTACTCCCTATGATCCATTAAACCAGCGATAATTAATATATGGATTGGAGAGAGTAGCGATTTTCCGGCCCTTTGTAATTGTTGTCAATGCATCCTAATCTTCTTTCCAAAATCCTCAAGAACTAAATAGATACAATGAGATACACATGGAGGTGGCAACCGGCTATGTCGACAAGGTATGTGTGTGTGTAGAGGGGGGCGGGTGTGTGCAGTCGATCGATGGTCACGGTTTCAGCTTTGATAAACTTACAAAATGTTGTTAATATAGAAAAGTGGAAAGGAAAAAATATATTGTTACTAAAAGGAGAGAGAAATTAAGGAGCAATGTCGGTTAAGATGTAAAGATGGAGGGGGAAAATTGTACTAGGTTGCTAAGTGAAAAGAAAAATGAGAGAGTGAAATATTTTTTTTAAGCGGAGGGGATTCGGGAGTGGTTGCTTCGTTCGAAATTTGTGCTGGGGGTAGAATTGTCAATTGAGTAGCGAACGTTTCTCCCTTTCCCCACCTCGAATCGAGCAAGGCGGCGGGCGGCGGCGAATCGGGCGGATCCGCTTCGATCCAGGCAGAGAGAGAGGGGGAAGGGAGTCGAGAGCTCGCGGGCGAAGATGCTGACCCTCCTCTCCGACCTCGCGGAGATCGCCCAGGACGTGGACGCGCCCGGGCGGGACGCCGTGCTCCTCCGCGTCGACCGCCTCCGACACGCTCCGACGGCGCTGGAGGTCCTGCTCCACCTCGTCGAGCACCACGACTGGCGGGTGCTCAACCTCCGCCACGTCAGGGAGGCGGCGGCGCTGGGCGGAGCGCTGACCGACGCCAAGCGCTTGCTCCGAAGGCTTCGCCGCGCCCTCGTCAAGCTCTCCGAAGCACGCGGGACTCTGCTGGAATCCATCGCGAGGATCGAGGACAGCTACAGGGGCTTCCTCCTGCCTGACCTCGCCGGGTTCGAGGCCCTCTGCGCTGGAGTACGCCGCTTTGTCGTCGCCGCTGAGTCGCACCAGGTGGGCAGCGGGAGCCTGGTGGCTGGCATCGACTCTCAACTCGAGGCCGTGCGCCGGCGGCGGCCTAAGATGAACTTCGCCATCCCCTCCTCCTTCAGGCGCTACGACCTGTACATCGACTTGAACCAGTCCATCCTGTTCCTCCGCCGAGCTCACGAGAAGGTCGACAGGAGGTTGTCCCGCCTTCACCCTGTCGTCGCCGCTCTGCAGGAACAGGCAGCACGCCTGGAGGAAACGACGCACGGGGTCAGTCGTCCAGCGCCCCAGACGCTCAACATCGCCAGGTCCTTGTGGACATCTACCTCCGCACTCGCGCACTCAGCTGGCAACTCCACATACAACGTTTTGATCCCCTGCATCGCCAATCATCTGGAGCTGCTCCGAGCTTCGCTGGCCGCACCCCTGGCTCTTCCATACGAGTGGTTCACTGGAGTTATCAACATCTGTTCGCTCCGTGACATCGCCGACCTACGCGACATCTCCCGTCCACTACTCGACGATGAGCCCTCCCACCGCATCCATGTCGTCGTCGGTGGAGTGAGGGCGCTCGTGGAGGCTCAGGGAATGCACGTACAGCTGATGACCGGTGTGGATGAGCGCCGGTGGGTGGTGCAGGGACTGCCCCAACTTGCGCAGGCGGTGATGCTCTCCAACGGACTCTCCGCGCTCAAGGTTGCCTTGGACAGAGCGCACCGGGGTAATGTCTACAGTGCCGATGGTGAAGTGATTGCCCCTGAATACTTTGATGATGTGCGTGAGCGTGCATCAGAGGTTCAAGACATCGTCGACAGCGACCCTACTGTCATCTCCTCTGGGGCACCTGCTCTCCTCACCCGCGTGGCAGAGCTCTTAGACAATGAGCGGCAGGACAAGGTTTTCGATGTTATTCTGGAGCTGAACGCCGTTCAGCTTGAGGGCATAATTTTCATCTAGGCATGATTGCATGATAGTCTCTGTTGTGATGCTAGTCTGAACGCCGTTCACCTTGTAGATGTCATTTTTGTCTAGGCATGATTGCATGATAGTCTCTGTTGCGATGCTGGGCTGAACATTGTTCACCGTGTGGATGTCATTTTCTTGCACGCATGATACTCTCAGTTGACATACGATTGGACATGACACGAGATGAAATACTAGCTTAATGCTCCATATGAAGATCGAACTGGTGTTCTCTTGGCTGTAGTTTTCTTAGAGTTTGCTTGTTTCTGTTATGCTTGAGCACTTGGTTGTGTTCTTGCTGCTGGCTGTGCTTGAGTAGTTGCTTCTATCTATTGTGCTTGAGCACTTGCTTGTGTTCTTGCTGCTGGCTGTGCTTGAGTAGCTGCTTCTATCTATTGTGCTTGAGCACTTGGTTATGTTCTTGCTGCTGGTTCTGTTGTTGTTGCTGCTGGCTTAGTCCTCTTTGATGGCCTGTTTAATTGCTCCTGGTAAATGAAAGAGAAGTATCATTAAGAGTCCCTACAATTAAGAAAGATCAGTATTAAATCCAGAGAAAAGATACTACCTCTATGCTTCCTTTTTGCTCCCTTTCCTATTTCTTTTTGCTGCTCTAATGCAGGTGCCACTGGATTTCTTGCCTCTTTCTGGATTCTGAATACATTTTCTTTTGTTATGATCATAACTTCGAGATACACAACATCTTATTCTACAACCCTTCTTTGTCAGCTTTCCATTTCTTTTTTTTTTCACCTTCCTCTTTTCTTCTTTTTGTCTCCTTTCTTCCTGGCATTATCCTATGACGTGGTGGATGTGGCTTTGGATTTTCTGACACCGGCCAACTCACTTTTCCCACAACTGGTTGCAGCACATGATCATATATCTTGGTTGTATTCAGAGTAGCATGGTGCAATGAAACCAAACATCTTGTTGTATCTCTGCCACAAGTGTAGATTGCACTTACGTCATAGGTACTCAAGGACAACCAGGCCAACTGCACTTTGCACTCACCCTCTTCCTCTCATCCTTTGGAAAAAGTAGGTGATGGAAATTGGCTAATCCATACTTCAGCAGTGCTTGTTTGAATTCGCGGCTATGGGTAAATGCCATTCCAACTGCAAACTCTGGCTTCTCATTATTGTCATCAAACACTCTATGTGTTGTCTTCTTCCTCCTTACTTTATTAACCTCTCCATCACTGCCTTCATCGTATGATAGATCATCATCACTAACAAAATAGGGTGTGCCCTCTCCACCTGAATCTTCAAGATTGCAGGTCACAGTAAATTCATCAGGGACATTACAAGATTTATGTTCTTCTTGTCTCAAGTCAACATCTTCCTTTTCACTTTCTCTCAATTCTTTTGCATATTTCCTCAACTTGAGAACTTCATCGTCAGAAGCAGAGCTATTACTCTCTGATGGGGGAACGACATAATCACTGTCACCTGAAGATGCATCATCACTATCTATTTCCTCTTCCTGTTCAACTAAGATAGCTTTTTCCTTTTCTAACTGGTAACTTATCTCTCTTCTCAAGCTGATCGAATAAGTTTGAGGATTGCCAAGCCTCCGGTTCTGGAACTTGCTGCTCCTCCTCTGCTCCATATTGTTCAGTTGATAGATCACGTGATTTATCTTTACCATTTGTTGGCCCTAAATTTTCACATAGATAGATAACAAGTTCGAGTATTAGTAACCTCTTCTGTTCAAATCATATGCTTATTGCTCTATAATGTCTGATTTCCAATGGCAATGACATGCTTGGGATCAAGTTGGCTGAACAATTGAAAGAGCATTACATATTAAGACAAAATTTATTGCTTCCCTGCCCTCAACCTGAGGGCTGATTTTCAGTTGAATCAAGCCATAAGTATTAACTACTAGAAATACTGTTGCCATGGACGCCAGTTGTGAAGGTTCTAACAGTGTGCTAAACAGTACACACAGATTTATACTGCAAATCTTCCCTCAAGATGTTATCTGCAGCATTGCTTATGTTGTCTGGATGCTACCACTCTTGAGAGGCCTTGACTGATTTGCTAGGAATCCTCGTGCCTACGAAACATAGTGATTTAACTAAGATTCCTTGGTTGGGCATTATGTCTAACTGTGGTTGCAGTTTGAGCATTGACGTTGGGAGGGTTGCTCCTCATTTGTGGATAGAAGTAACCGTGCCGGTACAGATCAGAACATATTTATGCAGTTTAAACAAATGTAGATTGGAATTACTGCTGCTAATGATGTACCATCTCCAAGTTGGCATCCCCCTTTTCTTGTTGTTGATTTTATACAACCTAAGAAGATTGTTTTGCACGTTCACGGAGATTGGCCGGTTACCTCCAGAGCCAAACGGAACCTTATCTCTTCTTAGTCAGAAGTTTGGGAGGGGACATGAAGGTATTCAACCTTGTGTTATGTACAAACACTTGCAGAAGTTGTGATTTTTATAAGGGAATTTTGTTTAGATATGGGTGAATTGTAATGAGAGCTATTGATCAATGCAGTCATGGCTGCAGTTTAAAAGCTTTGCTCGGTTTCTTGTTTAGCTGCCTTTGATTTTTATTTTTTTGTACTGCAAGATGAAACTAGGGTGAATGATGTCGTGCTGAGTTGCTCTTGGATGATGTCAGGTTGAATCTCGAGGTTCTCAACTATTGTGGTGCAGAGCTGTTTTTCTGTCATTTTGGAGTAAAGTTGTAGATATTTGTGATGTTCTGGATCAGAGGTCTTTACAAGGAACTGGTAGCAGTTCTTGTGAGTGGAGGCCCTTGATAAACTACAGTGATAAGTTAGCTATAATATACTCTTCGGCAGTATCAGAACTATACTTAGAACAACACTACATTTATTTGTTATCGCCGCATTAACATTTTTTTCTGACTCCAACTTGTTGCAGACCCTCTAGTCGTGTACAGATACTTCAGCATATCTCTAATCGATTGTTCTTGCCCACTGATTGGTTTAAATTCAGATTAGAATGAAAGAGCATCTTCTTGATTTGTAATCAAGTGATTATGTACTTTACTATTCAATAAAATGTCTGTTGTAAACCATGCCTAATTACACTCTCCAGAGGGGAATGCGGGGCGATCGCTTGGGTCATCCACGTATCTTAGGGCATGTACAATTGTTTTATCTTAGTTATCTTAGGGCATGTACAATTGTTTTATCTTAGGAATGCCACGTAGGATAAATGATGAGGTGGATGAGAGAGAAATCATAAGAAAAAGATTCTTTTCTCTTATTTAATTAAGAGAAGACAAAAAATGATCTCTTAGCACAATATGTCTCACCATATTTTTAGGAATAGCTAGTTCTTGAAGATAAGGCTAAGAGATGACCCATTATAGACATGTTTTTTTATCATCTCTAAATTACATGCAAGACATAAGATAAGACTACCTATCAACCATTGTACATGTTCTTACTTTTACTGAGGGAAAATGATTTTCTTTTGGGAATGAGAAATACTTCCCAGGTAAAACCTCCCCCAGTAAAAATAGCGATAGACACTTACCCCGTATGTCTCCTTCGAGTCGAAGCTCTTCCCGTTCCTCTCGTTCTCCTCTTCCTCTCCTCTGCACCACCGCCGACGCGTGTGCTCTCCTCAAAGGAGAGAGCCGCCCTTGTTCTAGGCAAGGCTGCTCCTCCCTCTCGTGGCCGGCTGTGCTGTCGCGCAGGCCTCACCGCTCCATCCTACTCTCATCGCTGGCCTGGCGATCCCTCTACTCACCCACACCTTCTGTTATTCTCCGGTGACGGCAGCGAACCAGTAAACCTCATACTCCCCTCGGCGTGGGATAGTCTTCCCCGGCTCCGTGTCGTTTCCTTCCGAGGCCTCGCTGTCGTCCACCGCCTTGATGCTCTCGACGCGGCGTGGTCAACATGGTCAACGAACGGCGTGGTCAAAGGCTGACAGCTGGGTCCACGGGCGCACGCAAGGAAGTGCCTCCTTATTACACGCAAAATAATGATTCCTCCACCTGACAGAGGGGACCCACGGGAAGGTGATAACCCACAAGTATAGGGGATCGTTTGTAGCCTTTTTCGATAAATAAGAGTGTCGAACCCAATGAGGAGCTAAACGTAGAACAAATATTCCCTCAAGTTCTATCGACCACCGATACAACTCTCTACGCACACTTGACGTTTGCTTTACCTAAAAGAAGTATGAAACTATTTTGTAAGAATAAAACTACGAGTACTTTGTGAGAATAAAACTACGAATAAAGTGCAAGACAATAAAAGTAGATAGCTTTTGTCAACAAGAAAGTCATTTGTCCCTAGGTGATCGATAACTAAACCGGTGATCGTTGTTGCAATTTTATATGAGGGAGAGGCATGAGCTAACATACTTTCTCTACTTGGATCATATGCACTTATGATTGGAACTCTAGCAAGCATCCGCAACTACTAAACATCATTAAGGTCGAGAAACCCAACCATAGCATTAAGTATCAAGTCCTCTTTATCCCATACGCAATGACCCCCAAACTCGGGTATGTGTATTCTGTCACTCACGCCACCAACCATAAGCAAACCATTAACGTATTGCAACACCCTACAGCGGGGATCCCTCCGTTTGCGCGACATGGAGGGCACCGTAGGATAACACCAAAATAAAATATACAACTCAAACCAATCATGATCATCTATCAACCCATAGGACAAAACGGATCTACTCAAACATCATAGGATAACCATAGATCATTGGGAAATAATATATGGAGTTGAGCACCATGTTTAAGTAGAGATTACAACGGGGAGAAGAGGTGTTACACCGCTGGATAGAGGGGAATAAAGTTGGTGTTGACGGCGGCGAAGTTGTTGGAGTAGATCGCCGTCACGATGATTGCCCTGGCGGCGCTCCGGCACCACTGTGAGAGAGGGGAGAGATCCTCCTCCTTCTTTTTCTTCCTTGGCCTCCTCCCTAGATGGGAGGAGAGTTCCCCCTCTGGTCCATGGCCTCCATGGCGGCGGAGGGGCGGGAGCCCCTCCGAGATTGGATCTGTCTCTCTGTTCTTGTTTGTTTCACGTTCCTGTTTTCTCGCTGAAAACCTTTTCTTAAATTCCCGGAGATCCGTAACTCCGATTGCGCTGAAATTTTTACACGATTTTTTCCATAAATTATATTTCTTGCGCCCGAAGAAGGGCCCCAACGGACTTACGGGGAGGGCACAAGTCACCTGGGCGCGCCAGGGGGTGCCCGGCACACCCTAGTGGGTTGTGGAGGCTGTGGGCCTCCACTAGCGTTGATTCTACCTCCCAAAAATCATAAATATTCCAAAATAATACTCCATAAATTTTCATCGCGTTTGGACTTTGTCTGATATGGATATTCTGTGAAACAAAAAACATGCAACAAACAGGAACTAGCACTGGGCACTGGATCAATAGGTTAGTCCAATAAATCATATAAAATGATGCAAAAAATATGTAAAAGTTGTATAATATTGGCATGAAACAATCAAAAGTTATAGATACGATAGAGACGTATCAGCATCCCCAAGCATAATTCCTACTCGTCCTCGAGTAGGTAAATGATAAAAAGGATAATTTTTGATGTGGAATGCTACCTAGCATAATCTTGATCATACATCTAATCATGGCATGAATATTAAGACATGAATGTTTCAAAGCAATAGTCTATAATTTGACATAAAGACATCAATACTCAGGCATCCCAACAAACAATCGTGTCTTTCGAAATATCAACGCTAAAGAAAGCTGTCCCTAAAAAATCATATAGTCTTGTCATGCTCTGTCTTCTTAACACAAAGTATTTATCATGCACAACCCCGATGACAAGCCAAGCAATTGGTTCATACTTTTTAACGCGCTTTAGCTTTTTCAACCCTCACGCAATACATGAGCGCGAGCCATGGATATAGCATTACGGGTGGAATAGAGTATGATGACAGGGGTAAATATAGAGAAGAAAAAAATTTAAGAAAGTCTCACATCGACGCGCCAAACCAACGGGCTATGGAGATGCCCATCAATTGATATCGATGCGAAGAGTAGGGATTGCCATGCAACGAATGCACTAAGAGCTATAAGTGTATGAAAGCTCAAAACGAGAACTAAGTGGGTGTGCATCTAATCATACAATGAAAAATCCCCATGAGTATATGAAAGTGACAACATAGGAGACTCTCTATATGAAAAACACGGTGCTACTTTGAAGCACAAGTGTGGAATTAGCATGACCCTTCTCTCTTTGTTTTTTCTTTCCTTCTTTTTTCTTTTTCTTTTCTTTTTTTTTCCTTTTTTTTTCTCTTTTTCTTCCTTTTTTATCTCTCTTTGTCCGGAGTCTCATCCCGACTTATAGGGGAATCATAGTCTCCATCATCCTTTCCTCACTGGGGCAATGCTCTAAAAATGGATAATGATGATCATCACACTTCTATTTACTTATAACTCAAAATAAATAAAAATTACAACTCGATACCTATAACAAAGTATGACTCTATATGAATGCCTCTGGCAGTGTACCAGGATGTGCAATGATCTAGCATAACAACAATATCAAAAAACGGACAAGCCATGGAAATATCATGCTAGCTATCATACGATCATGCAAAGCAATATGACAATGAATGCTCAATCATCAAAATGGAAGCGGTGGAAGTTGCATGGCAATAAATCTCAGAATGGCTATGGAAAGACCATAATAGGTAGGTATGATGGCTGTTTTGAGGAAGATATAATAAGGCTTATGTGTGATAGAGCGTATCATATCACGGGGTGTGGATGCACCGGCGAAGTTTGCCCCGACTCTCGAGGTGAGAAAGGGCAATGCATAGTACCTTAGAGGCTAGCAAATTGCTGAAAGGTAAGAGTGCGTATAATCCATGGACCCACATTAGTCATAAAGAACTCATATACTTATTGCAAAATTTTATTAGCCCTCGAAGCAAAGTACTACTACGCATGCCCCTAGGGGGATATATTGGTAGGAAAAGACCATCGCTCCTCCCTGACTGCCACTCATAAGGAAGACAATCAATAATAAATCATGCTCCAACTTCATAGCATAACGAGAGACTATACGTGCATGCTTCGGGAATCACAAACCTTAACACCAATATTCTTACTAACCACAACCGTTTACTAGTACCTCCCACATATTCCATCTCTATATCGCAAAACTATTGCAAGGAATCAAACATATCGTATTCAATGATCCACAAGTTTTATGTAGGATTTTATGACTAACCATGCAAATGACCAATTCCCATTGACTCTCTAAATAGATATAAGTGAAGCATGAGAGTTTAATTCTTTCTACAAAAGATCATGCTCTAATATATATATAAGTGAAGCCAAAGAGCATTCTACGAATAACGGTTTTCTATGTGAAGAGAAACATGCAATCCAAACTTCAAATGATATAAGTGAAGCACATGAAGCATTCTATAAAGCCATACTCAAAAGATAAGTGAAGTGCAATGAGCATTCTATAAATCAACTATGGACTATCTCATACCAGCATGGTGCATAAAAGAAAAATGAAAAGTAAACACAAAATACGCTCAAAGATTTGCACATATCACATGAACGAAACGAAGACGAAAACATACCAATATTTGTTGAAGAAAGATGGGATACCTTCCGGGGAACCCCCAAGCTTAGACACTTGAGTCTCCTTGGATATTTACTTGGGGTGCCTTGGTCATCCCCAAGCTTGAACTCTTGCCTCTGCTCCTTCTCTTCATACCGGGACCTCCTCGATCTTTGATCACTTCATCCACACAAAACTCAATAAAAAGCTCGGTAAGATCTGTTAGTATAATAATGCAAATACTACTTTAAGTACTATTGCAAACCCATTAATATTTTGTTTTTGCATTGTAGCTACTGTATTATAACTTCTCCATGGCTTATACCACCGATAGAATCGATAGTTTCGTCTGAACAAGCAAAACAATGCATCAAAAACAGAATATGTCTTAAACAGGACAGTCTATAGCAATCTGAACATCTACCATACTTCTGTAACTCCAAACATTCTGGAAAATTACGACAAAATAAAAATTTGCATAGAAATACTGTGTAAATTTTTTTAGAAACTTTTGACATTCCAGTAAAAAAAATGAAAATTCACGCGCTACAACCAAAGTTTATGTTTTTACACCGCACATACCAACAAGCAAATCTAATCATCCTAAAGGCAAATCTTGGCACATTATTTTTATAATACAATGGATTTGTATAAGGGGATAATTGTTTTTGTGAGAATCTTCATGAAAAATTCTACATTGTTTCCATTAGCATGAACACAAGTGTTCAAGGTCGACCCTCACTTCTCCAATGCATCACCTCTCAATCGCTTCTCTTTTTGAAGAAGTTTGTAGGTTCCCCTCTATATTTTTTTATTTTTAAACTTATAAAAGCACACAATAGAATAAAATGACTCTCTAAAACTTCTGGGTTGTCTCCCTGGCAGCGCTTTCTTTAAAGCCATTAAGCTACGCATAAAGTGCTCAAGTAATGGATCCACCCGGATCCCAAGGTATATCAAAGCCAATTTTAATTAATAATGATTTGGCATTTAGTAGTGAGCACAAAGCAACATATATCATGCAATGACGAAGTCTAACTCTCTTCCTATGCATCGGCATGTCATACAAGAACAATTCATGCACACCAAGTAAAGGCCAATACATAGCATGAGCAGTTTCTTGCAATTTTTCATGTTGGAGACATAAAGAGGTGGAGATTGCAAGTAGGAGCAGCAAGCACATGCATATTATGTTAATCAAAATCATCATGTGCAACGGTAAAAGGCAACCCATCAATGTAATCCTTAATAAGTGTAAACTTCTCCGATATAGTGTAGTTTGGAGAATTTAAAAAGATAATAGGACTATCATGCATGGGTGCAATAGCAACAAATTCATTCTTAACATAAGGAACTATAGCAAGTTCACCTCCATAAGCATAATTCAAATTGGCATCATGGCCTCAAACATAGCAAGCATCAATTTCATCAAAAAGGGATATTTCAAAAGAATCAACGGGGTCATAGCAATTATCATAACAATCATCCTTCGGTAAGAACAAAGGGACATTAAACAATGTGTGGGGTGAAGAGTTACCTCATTATAAGGTGGGCACGGGTGATCAATCCGCTCTTCCTCCTTTTGTTCTTCGCTCTCCTCCTCATCTTTTTCATCCAGTGAGCTCACAATTTCATCATTTTCTTCTTCCATAGACTCCTGCAAAATATTAGTCTCTTCTTGGATAGTGGAGAAGTCCTCAATATATGGTTTAATATAAGCGTTAGAAGAACAATTTTCATAGCACTATTTAAGTATGGCAATTTTTTCAGATTTGTAAAGAGTGGCATCATACTTTTCAATCAAAGAAGCAATTTCTTAAGCACCCTTAAAAGCAAAAAATTCTTCAATTTGTTCAACATCAAAGTAATTATAAACACCTTTGGCATAAGAAGATAAGATTCCATTATCACAAAACTCACATTGGTAGGGAAAGTGTTTCTTAGGGTCTGCAGAACAAGAAGTAAAATCATACAATTCACATAAATTCCAAGCATAGCATTGCATACTATTAATTTGATGCAGTAAAAGTTTCCCATTTTGAGATAAGCGGTGTCGCACATAATAAGCATGCTCATTTAATGATTTTCCCTCAACTAAGTTAGTTGGGTTTTCAGCACGAACACAAATGGATCGAAGATGATCCAAGTAGAAGGCTTGAGTAGTATGATAGATTTTGGGTGGTTCTTCAACCATTGGTTTAGTAGGTACAACTATTTTTTCGTATTTTACGTTTCCTACCCATAACTAGAGATAGAAAACAAGAGCACAAAATAAAAACAACTTAGTGATAAAGCAAACATGCACACACGAGAATATTCACCCCACGCTATTGCTCCCCGGCAATGGCGCCATAAAAAGGTCTTGATAAACCACAATTATAGGGGATCGTTTGTAGCCTTCTTCGATAAATAAGAGTGTCGAACCCAATGAGGAGCTAAAGGTAAAACAAATATTCCCACAAGTTCTATCGACCAACGATACAACTCTACACACACTTGACGTTTGCTTTACCTAAAATAAGTATGGAACTATTTTGAAAGAATAAAACTACGAGTACTTTGCAAGAATAAAACTACGAATAAAGTGCAAGACAATAAAAATAGATAGATTTTGTCAACAAGAAAGTCATTTGTCCCGAGGTGATCGATAACTAAACCGGTGATCATTGTTGCAATTCTATATGAGGGAGAGGCATGAGCTAACATACTTTCTCTACTTGGATCATATGCACTTATGATTGGAACTCTAGCAAGCATCCGCAACTACTAAAGATCATTAAGGTCGTGAAACCCAACCATAGCATTAAGTATCAAGTCCTCTTTATCCCATACGCAATGACCCCCAAACTCGGGTATGTGTATTCTATCACTCACGCCACCCACCATAAGCGAACCATTACCGTATTGCAACACCCTACAGCGGGGATCCCTTCGTTTGCGCGACACAGAGGGCACCGTAGGAGAACACCAAAATAATATATACAACTCAAACCAATCATGATCATCTATCAACCCATAGGACAAAACGGATCTACTCAAACATCATAGGATAACCATAGATCATTGGAAAATAATATATGGAGTTGAGCACCATGTTTAAGTAGAGATTACAACAGGGAGAAGAGGTGTTACAACACTGCATAGAGGGGGAGTAAGTTGGTGTTGACGACGGCGAAGTTGTTGGAGTAGATCGTCGTCACGATGATTGCCCCGGCGGTGCTCCGGCACCACTGGGAGAGAGGGGGAGAGAGCCCCCCTCCTTATTCTTCTTCCTTGGCCTCCTCACTAGATGGGAGGAGAGTTCCCCCTCTGGTCCATGGCATCCTGGCGGCGGAGGGGCCGGAGGCCCTCCGAGATTGGACCCGTCTCTCTATTCTCTTCTGTTTCACGTTCCTATTTTCTGGCTGAAAACCGTTTCATAAATTCCCGGAGATCCGTAAATCCGATTGCGCTGAAATTTTTACACGATTTTTCCCTTAAATTATCTTTCTTGCACCTGTAGAAGGGCCCCAACCGACTTACGGGGAGGGCACAAGACACCTGGGCGCGCCAGGGGGTGCCCGGTGCGCCCTGCTGGGTTGTGGAGGCCGTGGGCCTCCGTTAGCGTTGATTCCACCTCCCAAAAATCAGAAATATTCCAAAATAATTCTCCATAAATTTTCATCGCTTGTGGACTTCGTTTTATATGGATATTCGGTAAAACCAAAAACATGCAAGAAACAGGAACTGGCACGGGGCATTGGATCAATAGGTTAGTCCAATAAATCATATAAAATGATGCCAAAAATATGTGAAAGTTGTGTATGAAGGAAATATGCCCTAGAGGCAATAATAAAGTTGTTATTTATATTTCCTTATATCATGATAAATGTTTATTATTCGTGCTAGAATTGTATTAACCGGAAACTTAGTACATGTGTGAATACATAGACAAAACAGAGTGTCCCTAGTATGCCTCTACTTGACTAGCTCGTTAATCGAAGATGGTTATATTTCCTAACCATAGACATGTGTTGTCATTTGATGAACGGGATCACATCATTAGAGAATGATGTGATGGACAAGACCCATCTGTTAGCCTAGCATAATGATCGTTAAGTTTTATTGCTATTGCTTTCTTCATCACTTTTACATATTCCTCTGACTATGAGATTATGCAACTCCCGAATACCGGAGGAACACCTTGTGTGCTATCAAACGTCACAACGTAACTGGGTGATTATGAAGATGCTCTACAGGTGTGTCCGAAGGTATTTGTTGGGTTAGCATAGATCAAGATTAGGATTTGTCACTCCGTGTATCGGAGAGGTATCTCTGGGCCCTCTCGGTAATGCACATCACTCTAAGCCTTGCCAGCAATGTGACTAACAAGTTAGTTGTGGGATCATGCATTACGGAACGAGTAAAGAGACTTGCCGGTAACGATATTGAACTAGGTATGATGATACCGACGATCGAATCTCGGGCAAGTAACATACCGATGACAAAGGGAATGACGTATATTGTTATGCGGTTTGACCGATAAAGATCTTCGTAGAATATGTAGGAGCCAATATGAGCATCCAGGTTCCGCTATTGGTTATTGACCGGAGATATGTCTCGGTCATGTCTACATAGTTCTCGAACCCGTAGGGTCCGCACGCTTAACGCTCGATGACGATTTGTATTATGAGTTATGTGTTTTGGTGACTGAAGTTTGTTTGGAGTCTCACGGACATGACGAGGAGTCTCAAAATGGTCGAGAGGTAAAGATTGATATATTAGAAGGTTGTATTCGGACACCGGAAGGGTTCCGGAGTATATCAGGTACATACCGGAGTACCGGAGGGGTTACCAGAACCCCCCGATGGAAGATATGGTCCATATGGGCCATATGAGGGAGGCTAACCAGCCCACAAGGGGCTGGTGCACGCCCCACAACAGAGGAGGCCGAATTGGTTTAGGGAAGGGGGCCCCACCCCCCTTTCCTTCTCCTACTCCCTCTCCTTCCCCCTTTCCACCTCCATGAGAAGGAAAAGAAGGGGGGGCGAATCCTACTAGGACTAGGAGTCCTAGTAGGACTACCCCTTGGCGCGCCCCATCTAGGCCGGCCGCCTCCTCCTCCCCTCCTTTATATACGGGGGCGGGGGGCACCCCAAAGGTACACCAAGATTTCTCTTAGCCGTGTGCAGTGCCCCCCTCCACAGTTTACTCCTCCGATCATAGCGTCGTAATGCTTAGGCGAAGCCCTGCGCGGATCACATCACCATCACCACGCCGTCGTGTTGACGGAACTCTCGCTCAACCCTCTACTGGATCAAGAGTTCGAGGGACGTCATCGAGCTGAACGTGTGCTGAACACGGAGGTGCCGTATGTTCGGTACTTGGATCGGTTGGATCATGAAGACGTTCGACTACATCAACCGCGTTAACATAACGCTTCCGCTTCTGGTCTACGAGGGTACGTGCACACACTCTCCCCGTCAAGTTGCTATGCATCTCTTAGATAGATCTTGCATGAGCCTAGGAATTTTTTTGAAATTGCATGCTACGTTCTCCAACAGTGGCATCCGATCCAGGTCTATGCGTAGATGATATGCACGAGTAGAACACAAAGAGTTGTGGGCGATAATAGGCATACTGCTTACCAGCAACGTCTTACTTTGATACGGCGATATTGTTGGATGAAGCGGCCGGGACCGACATTACATGACTGCGTTCATGAGACTGATTTTACCGACGTGCTTTGCGCACAGGTGGCTGGCGGGTGTCTCTTTCTCCAACTTTAGTTGAATCGAGTTTGACTACAACTGGTCCTTGTTGAAAGTTAAAACAACACACTTGACGAAAAATCGTCGTGGTTTTGATGCATAGGTAAGAACGGTTCTTGCTAGAAGCCCGTAGCAGCCATGTAAAACTTGCAACAACAAAGTAGAGGACGTCTAACTTGTTTTTGCAGGGTATGTTGTGATATGATATGGTCAAGACATGATGAGATATAAATTGTTGTATGAGATGAGCATGTTTTGTATAAGTTATTGACAACTGGCAGGAGCCTTATAGTTGTCGCTTTACTGTATGAAATGCAATCACCATGTAATTGCTTTACTTTATCACTAAGCGGTAGCGATAGTCGTAGAAGCAATAGTTGGCGAGATGACAACAATGCTACGATGGAGATCAAGGTGTCAAGCCGGTGATGATGGAGATCATGACGGTGCTTTGGTGATGGAGATCAAAGGCACAAGATGACGATGGCCATATCATGTCACATATTTTGATTGCATGTGATGTTTATCTTTTATGCATCTTATTTTGCTTAGTACGACGGTAGCATTATAAGATGATCTCTCACTAAATTTCAAGGTATAAGTGTTGTCCCTGAGTATGCACCGTTGCTACAGTTCGTCGTGCCGAGACACCACGTGATGATCGGGTGTGATAAGCTCTACGTTCACATACAACGGGTGCAAGCCAGTTTTGCACATGCAGAATACTCGGGTTAAACTTGACGAGCCTAGCATATGCAGATATGGCCTCGGAACACTGAGACCGAAAGGTCGAACGTGAATCATATAGTAGATATGATCAACATAGAGATGTTCACCATTGAAAACTACTCCATCTCACGTGATGATCGGACATGGTTTAGTTGATATGGATCACGTGATCATTTAGATGACTAGAGGGATGTCTAATTTATCATGAACTTAGTCCTGATAGTATTTGCATATCTATGTTGTAGATCAATAGCTTGCGATGTAGCTCCCCGTTTATTTTTGATATGTTCCTAGAGAAAAATAAGTTGAAAGATGATAGTAGCAATGATGCGGACTGGGTCCGTGATCTGAGGATTATCGTCATTGCTGCACAGAAGAATTATGTCCTTGATGCGCTGCTAGGTGACAGACCTATTGCAGGAGCAGATGCAGACGTTATGAACGTTTGGCAAGCTCGGTATGATGACTACTTGATAGTTTAGTGCGCCATGCTTTACGTCTTAGAACCGGGACTTCAAAAATGTTTTGAACGCCGCGAAGCATATGATATGTTCCAAGAGAGTTGAAATTAGTATTTCAGACTCATGCTCGTGTCAAGAGGTATGAGACCTCTGACAAAGTACTTTGCCTACAAAATGGAGGAGAATAGCTCAACTACTGAGCATGTGCTCAGAATGTCTGAGTACTACAATCGCTTGAATCAAGTGGGAGTTAATCTTCCAGATAAGATAGTGATTGACAAAGTTCTCTAGTCACTATCACCAAGTTACTGGAACTTTGTGATGAACTATAATATGCAAGGGATGACGAAAACGATTATCGAGTTATTCGCGATGCTAAAATTGGCGAAGGTAGAAATCAAGAAAGAGCATCAAGTGTTGATGGTTAACAAGACCACTAGCTTCAAGAAAAAGGGAAAATGAAAGGAAAGGGAACTTCAAGAAAGAATGGCAAGCAAGTTGCCACTCCCGTGAAGAAACCCAAAGCTAGACCTAAGCCTGAAACTGAGTGCTTCTACTGCAAAGGAATGGTCACTGGAAGCGGAACTACCCCAAATACTTGGCTGATAAGAAGGATGGCAAAGTGAAAAAGGTATATTTGATATACATGTTATTGATGTGTACTTTACTAGTGATCATAGTAACCCCAGGGTACACTACAAAAAAATACACTTCCGTGATGATACGTGTTTGTGACAGTAGGTCGCGTTTTTTGTCATGCATGTACATCCATGACAATTTTATGACAGAATCAAGATAGTCATACCTGTGCTGTCGTAGAAGTGTTCCATGACATTACCAAAATTATCATCACGGAAGTGTCCACTTCCATGACGATAAATCGCGCTCACAGAAGTGCTTTCGTCAAGGGTGACCGACACGTGGCATCCACCATAACGGAACGCCGTTAAGCTATCGGGTCCGGTTTTGGATCCGATAACCCGCTAACAGCCCCGACCAATGGGGATTTTCCACGTGTAAAATCATCATTGGCTGGAGGAAACACGTGTCGGCTCACCGTTGGGACAGATGTCATCCACTCATTGGACGGAAGGCGCCTATGATACGTCGACACGTGGCACGGCTGAATAGAGGCCCATTCCTGTGAAAAGGCCGACCCGTTTGACTTGGTCAAAAGGTGGCGGGTCGGCCCACGGAAAGCCTGTTAACGGCCTGTTCGCATATAGCCCATTACAGCCCGCTAACCCAGGGCCCGTTATGACCTATCCTAATTAGGCCCAGTAGTGTCATCTGGGCCGTCCAATATGATTCCAGCCCATTTTAAGTTCTGGCCCATGTATGGCCCATGACGTCTTTCGGCCCATATGAGGCCCTTTGTAACTCTTGGCCCATTAACGACCCGTGGTGAAACTAGCCCGTAATGAACAGTGTATCACTTTATACCCATTAACGGCCCATTAATCCATTGGGCCGTTTGCAGCCCATGTTATCTTTCGGCCTTCTCAGGGCCCATTTATTCTTGGGCTCATTTCCAGCATTCGGTTACTTACGGCCCGTTACTGCCATTTTCTGCTTGTGGGCCAAATTTAGCCCGTGGTTATAGTCGGCCCGTTTGTGGCCCGTTAATACGTTGGGCCGTTTTCATAGCGTCATCAAATACGGCCTATTAACGACGGCCTGTTATGGTCGGCCCATGAACGGTCGACTCCAACTCTAGCCCGTTTACGGCCATAATGCGGTCTGTTTTTCGCCCATGTTTGGCCAATCGATCATACGGCCCGTCTAAGGCCCATTGATGATACGACCCGTAGAAGGCCCATTGTTTCTACGGCCCGTAGAAGGCCCATTGTATCTACGGACCATAGAAGGCCCATTGTCTCTACGACCCGTAGAAAGCCCAGTGTCACTATAGTAAATATGTAGCCCATGGCCTGTTAAAGGCAGGAAACTACTATAGGTTTAGACCTGCTAATGGCCCAAGATGATTATAGGCCCACGTTTTGGCCCATATGAGTAACGGGCCGGCCTGAAGACCGACAACACTGAGATCCACTGAACCTTCCGGCCTAAATTACAGCATACCGACCAAAGAATAAACCTAGACTATACAACAAAGAAATTACGGCATATTACATCCACTGGGAATCAAAGTTCGCTACCGGTGATAATAAAGTGCAACATGACCGCGGATTACATACACTAGGCATCAAAGGTCGCCACCAGTGCATATAAACGCGCCGACAAAAGAATATACAAAACTGAGAGCACTTCTGAAGGTACTAGACCTGGCAAGCTCGGGCCCCGCAAGCAGCCGAATAAGCTGATGAGACCTCAGTTGTGTCAAAGATAGATGCTTCATCCCTAGCTGTATGGCACCATAGTGCGCAAGGCAGTCCCCTGACATCTTCGTTACATCTTTGACTTCAAGTCGGAGCTGAGCTGAAGCAAGCCTTTCCACTTTAAGTTGAGACTGCAGAAGTCGAACTGATTGAGGCAGCGGCTGCATACAGGTTGTCTCACACCTGCTGGTGAGTAGCTTCAACTCACTGTCTTCATCAAGACAGGACGTTGGGGTCATCTCGCTGTCCTCAAGATGGTTTGGCTCACTATCTTTCCTAAAATTCTGCCTGGCATAAGAGATACGACTTTGAAAGAGAAACAAGGAGACACGTAACAGGTTTCACAATTATATAAGCAAATAAATGGATCTGTTCTGCATAAGGAACATGTTTTTACAACTACTATTTAAAACTGGTAGTCGTTGCAAACATCCAATCAAATGTAAACAGCAGTGGAGGAAATGATGCCTATCCAAATCTATACTAGAACAAAGTTTGAAGGCTTGAGAAGGATGAACTTACATTACATGTTAACACGGGCTGGACAAAGCCCTTCTCCATGTTGATGGAAAGATAATTCAATAAATTCCCCAAAGAAAATTCTTTATAAGCGTTGACATTATTCTACATTTTGCAAAGAGTAAATATAGATCAAATAATATTGGAAGAAATAGGGGATAATGAAGCTCAGGTGCAGATTGATGATACATAATCAAATAGCAATTAATTAAGTACAATGTTACAAGGCAAAAGGTACTGACAAGAGGAATGCAGACATCAACATGTGCAGTGGCATTGGCTTTATTCAACATTTTGGTAAGAGTAAATGTAGATATGATAATTTGGAGAAAGTGGAGGGCAGGGCAGATAAGATGCAGAGTAATGCTAGACAATCAACTATCTCACGATGCATGTACAGTAATACCACCACCGTCCGTTATTAGTTGTCGTTGAAATGGATGTATCTAGCACTATTAAGTTCTAAATACATCCAATTGATCAACAATTAATTCGATACAGAGGGAGTACATGACAACAGGTACTTACATGAGCAATCCAAAACTTCATAACCATTGTGTTAATTCTACATTTATCTAAGAGTAAATATATATCTTATAATTTCAAGCAAAGGGAGGATAAAAAAGCGAACATTTACAGTGATGCTACATAATCAAACAGCAATGAGTGTAAGTATGCTGACAAAGGGCAAGAGGTACTGACAAGAGCAATGCAGAGCCCAGTATTGTCGTGAGATCCTATGATCCTTTGAGCAAGGAGATTCATCTGAAATTAGTTTTCATACAAGAGAGAAGGTAAGGCACATGCAGAAATTTAGGAGTTCAAATTTTGAATTGATATCATAGACAGTACCTGGCGCTGGGCTGTCAGCAGTTCTAATAGGGGTTTGGCCACTGGAGTAGGGTAAAGTCTGTTGCAGTTGGGCCTGTGTTTTTTGTGGCTGCTGATCTATCTGATTTAACAGGTATCACTACCTTTTCCAAATACCTAGTTTGTAATCCTTGAGGATCTGCAATCACCCTCTTCCTTTTGGACATCTATGACGAAAGAACAACATTTGACTGGAAAAACATAGTATGACGACACATGGAATAGGTACAGAAAATGGATAGGTATGTCATATACTCATATATGATGCTTAAACTAAGCAGATGGTGTAACAAAGTAGAAGTAATGCAAGAGGTCAGATGCAAAATATGTGCGACCAATACAACCTTGCCAAGTTAGAGCATGCACCTTGATGGGTGAATAAGATAGGCCATCCTCCACCATGCCAAGTTTGTTAGCCAGTGGATTGTTCCACAATATTCCTCTCGTGCACCCATTCTCATATTCATTTTGATAATGTTCAATACCTGACATGCATGAAAACATAAAAACAAGTGAGATTATCTTTGTAATGCAGAAGTGATTATAATCCAATACTTCCTCCCTGTAAACCCCTTTGTGCTATCTCTGCAATTCTTCTAAGAGGTGCCATGCATGCTGTAATTTGGTGTGTGCATTAATATAATGTGGCCTACTACTCAAAATATGAGAGCTCCAGAAGTGATGATACTTCGCAGATCATAGCTTCAACATATAGTACAGAAGAACAAGTTGACCAGACCTGACAGGTTCAAAATATACTAAGGGAGAATAACTCGACCTGACTAGTCGACCGCAAGAGAAGAGGATCATCTTAAAGAAGAGCAGAAGAGCAAGGAGATTGAAGATATTACAAGTCTTTCTATACAATGTCGGTTGGCCACCCATGATGAACCAGAGCGCACGGAGAAATACTATTCCTTCCGGTCTCTCCATATGCGGCTGACATGCATTTCGAAACTAAAGTAGGAACATTTAGCTGACCAATTAAACATCTCTCAGTTTTACTAATATCAGCATAATATCAGATTTGAATTTGTACAACTAAGCTTGTTTAGCTTGATGGGTGGAGCAGTGCTATTACGACACGAACCATGTAGGCTGATCGTGGTCATCATAAAATGGGGAAACCGTAAGCAGGATGAGTATAGTGTTGACCGTGGCAGTGGGATGGCAGATCTGAAGCTGCAAACCGCGCAAAGGGTAGTTAGCAACTGATATTTGCTTTGAAATAACAACTAAGATTTGGTATGGAAAAGAAAGTACAGTCAACAAGTGACAAAGAAATGCAATTCTGCTGTCTCTCTATATGTCGCGACATGCATTTGGAAACTCAAGTGGGACCTTTAGCTAACCAATTAAATGTGTCCGTTAACTAATATCAGTATCATATCACAATCATATTTGAACAACTAAGATTTGGAATTTTGAGTGTTGTGTTGTTTAGCTTGAAGGGTGGAGTAATGCTAGTATGACAGAAAGCACCTACGCAGATCATAGTAGAGTAGATAAAAGGGGAAAACCCTAAGCATCAAGAGTAAAATCAGGAAAGTGGAACTAGCTGGACCAGTGGGTGGCGCACATGCTTTTCAAAATGAATATAGGAACATTAGGTGACCAATTAAATGTTCTCTATTTTAGTAATATGAGCATCATATCAGATTCGTATTTCAACATGTAAGCTTTGGAATTATGAGTGGCATGTTGTTTCGCTTGATGGGTTGAGGTCTTGAGGAGCAGTGCTAGCACGACACGAAGCAGTGAAGCACCTACGATGATGGTAGTGAATATAAAGGGGGGAAACCATAAGCTTTACGAGTATAGTGACAGTGACATGGCAGATCTAAAGGTGCAAACCGGACAAAGCTACTTCGCAACCAATGTTTGCATTCAACTACCCACTACGATTTGGTACGGACAAGAAAAGTACAGTAAACAATTTAAGATCTATTTTCCGGGTGAGATCAATAACTTAAGCACATATGGAAGAGTACCACCTCTCTTGCGACGCCGTGTAGGCCCCTGCTGATACGTTGAGGGTGCTGCGGGTGCGATGGCTGTCGGCGGCGGGGAAGAAGACTTTAGATGGCAGACGACCGGGTTGAGGGATAAATCCTGTTGCCGTGGACGAGGCGGTCGTAGGAGCGGCAACAGCAAAGTGGACGATGGCGCCGATGAAGCAAGACGACGAGATGAAAGGATCCTGGTCCGACGCCGTGGATGAGAGACGTCCATCTCATGCAGTGGACGACGGGGTAGGGGTAGCGGCTCTGGCAAGGTGGAGGATGGGGTGGCGGACGAAGGAGGCTGGCCGCAGTGGGGAGGTTGTCGTGGCGCCGACAGTGTATGAATGAGGAAATGGAGGGGGAGGGGGGATCTCAAACTTTGGGACGCGCTTGTCTGCAATGTGGCAAAGTTACGAACTTATCCCCCGTTTAAAATTTCGGACATCACGTCGGTTGGGGATAGGACGGTAATCTCGCATCTCCCAAATATTTGCCGGTAACGATTTCGGGCGAGGAGAGGGTGTTTTCCGCCCACGGTTGGAGCCCATGGTGTATGAACGGGGCTGACAGGTAGGGCGGTTGTGTCACGTCTGAGGGAAGTTACACATCTGCCCCTATTTAAAATATTAGCCTACATCGATTTCGGACGAGGAGAGTTTGTTTTGCCGCCCACCGTGGATGAATGGGGAAATGGAGGGAGAGACACATGTCTTTCGGACGATCTTGAATCAAATGTGTTTTGCCGCCCACGTTTGGCGCCCACCGTGTCTGAATGGGCTCAGAGGCCGCCGTGTCACGTCTGATTGAAGTTACTAGTCTACCCCTATCGACAGCAGTGTAAATCCAGTCGATAAGGATGTTAAGTGTCACGGGTAGATAGTAATTTCCATCTTGCAAACACTTGCTTCGGGCAGCCCACAAATGATAGTGGGTGTTTAGCCGCTTCGTTCAAAACTTGGGAGAATTAGCATTCACGTTTGCCCTGGGCCCTGGCAACTAAATCCAAATCCAATTTTTATTCGATTACGAATATCCACAGATAATTCTATGTTTTGTTATTTATTTCTTCAAAACCACAACAAAGATTTATTCCACCTTTATATATGATTATGATTTAGAAATGCCGTGATCTTCGAATTCAGTAGGTTGGATACACTTTGAGTCAAACGGATAGTTCATCCAATACAATATGCTCACACGAAAAACAGTTCACCATATGTAAATCATACAAGTACTGAGAATTACCTCGCCTAAAAAAATTGGATCATTACAACACATGGACAACATAGGGGGTCTTACAACATAATCCATTCAGAGACATGACACAACATGCAAGTACAATAATCTAATGACAATTTCAACTGCTATATAAAGAAGAACTGGGATTACCCTGGGCTTCAGATAGCAGAAGCAGCAGGACCTCGTCCATCTTCAAATGCAACATTCTTACTTCCTCCAATTCTTGGGTTGCTTGCATAATGCGTGCAGCTAATTGCATAATTTCCAGCTTCAAGATCGAGATTACCCCATTCATGGCAGCCACACCATCTCTTTATGCCTCTAGTAGAGCCTCAAGAACTATAATATCTGTGCTTAGACTGCTCTCCGGTGGTGTTGCCTTTGAACTGCTACCATCTGGTAACATGGATGGTGCACTGCTTCCACAAATAGATTCTGGGGTTGTACATTGTGTCCTAGTGTGGACGGCATTGCTACCTCTTGAGCACTGCGTTGGTTTTCCCTTGAAGAGGAAAGGGTGATGCAGCAAAGTAGCGTAAGTATTTCCCTCAGTTTTTGAGAACCAAGGTATCAATCCAGTAGGAGGCTACGCGCGAGTCCCTCGCACCTACACAAAACAAATAAATCCTCGCAACCAACGCGATAAGGGGTTGTCAATCCCTTCACGGTCACTTACGAGAGTGAGATCTGATAGATATGATATGATAATATTTTTGGTATTTTTGTGATAAAGATGCAAAGTAAAAATAAAAGCAAAGTAAAAAGCAAAGGAAATAACTAAGTGTTGGAAGATTAATATGATGAAGATAGACCCGGGGGCCATAGGTTTCACTAGTGGCTTCTCTCAAGAGCATAAGTATTTTACAGTGGGTGAACAAATTACTGTTGAGCAATTGACAGAATTGAGCATAGTTATGAGAATATCTAGGTATGATCATGTATATAGGCATCACGTCCAAGACAAGTAGACCGACTCCTGCCTGCATCTACTACTATTACTCCACACATCGACCGCTATCCAGCATGCATCTAGAGTATTAAGTTCATAAGAACAGAGTAACGCCTTAAGAAAGATGCCATGATGTAGAGGGATAAATTCATGCAATATGATAAAAAAACCCCATCTTGTTATCCTCGATGGCAACAATACAATACGTGCCTTGCTGCCCCTACTGTTACTCGGAAAGGACACCGCAAGATTGAACCCAAAGCTAAGCACTTCTCCCATTGCAAGAAAGATCAATCTAGTAGGCCAAACCAAACTGATAATTCAAAGAGACTTGCAAAGATAACCAATCATACATAAAAGAATTCAGAGAAGATTCAAATATTGTTCATAGATAAACTTGATCATAAACCCACAATTCATCGGTCTCAACAAACACACGAAAAAAGAAGATTTCATCGAATAGATATCCACGAGAGAGGGGGAGAACGTTGTATTGAGATCCAAAAAGAGAGAGGAAGCCATCTAGCCAATCACTATGGACCGGAAGGTCTGAGGTAAACTACTCACACTTCATCGGAGGGGCTATGGTGTTGATGTAGACGCCCTCCATGATCGATTCCCCCTCCGGCAGAGCTCCGAAACAGGCCCCAAGATGGGATCTCGTGGGTACAGAAGGTTGCGGCGGTGGAATTAGGTTTTTGGCTCCGTATCTGATTGTTTGGGGGTACATAGGTATATATAGGAGGAAGAAGTACGTCGGTGGAGCAACAGGGGGCCCACGAGGGTGGAGGGTGCGCCCTGGGGGGGGGGGGTAGGCGCGCCCCCTACCTCGTGACTTCCCTGTTGGTTGCTTGACGTAGGGTCCAAGTCTCCTCGATCTTGTTCGTTCCAAAAATCACGTTCCCGAAGGTTTCATTCCGTTTGGACTCCGTTTGATATTCTTTTTTTGCGAAACTCTGAAATAGGCAAAAAAACAGCAATTCTGGGTTGGGCCTCCGGTTAATAGGTTAGTCCCAAAAATAATATAAAAGTGAATAATAAAGCCCAATAATGTCCAAAACAGAAGATAATATAGCATGGAGCAATCAACAATTATAGATACGTTGGAGACGTATCAAGCATCCCCAAGCTTAATTCCTGCTCGTCCTCAAGTAGGTAAATGATAAAAAACAGAATTTTTGATGCGGAGTGCTACTAGGCATAATTTCAATGTAATTCTTCTTAATTGTGGTACGAATATTCAGATCCGAAAGATTCAAGATAAAAGTTCATATTCACATAAAAATAATAACACTTCAAGCATACTAACTAAGCAATTATGTTCTCTCAAAATAACATGGCCAAAGAAAGTTCATCCCTACAAAATCATATAGTTTAGTCATGCTCCATTTTCGTCACACAAGAATGCTCTCATCATGCACAACCCCGATGACAAGCCAAGCAATTGTTTCATACTTTAGTAATCTCAAACTTATAAACCTTCACGCAATACATGAGCGCGAGCCATGAACATAGCACTATGGGTGGAATAGAATATGATGATGGGGTTATGTGAAGAAGACAAAAAAGGAGAAAGTCTCACATCAACGAGGCTAATCAATGAGCTATGGAGATGCCCATCGATTGATGTTAATGCAAGGAGTAGGGATTGCCATGCAACGGATGCACTAGAGCTATAAATGTATGAAAGCTCAACAAAAGAAACTAAGTGGGTCTGCATCCATCTTGCTTGCTCACGAAGACCTAGGGTACTTGAGGAGGCCCATTGTTGGAATATACAAGCCAAGTTCTATAATGAAAAATTCCCACTACTATATGAAAGTGACAAAACGAGAGACTCTCTATCATGAAGATTATGGTGCTACTTTGAAGCACAAGTGTGGTAAGAGGATAGTAACATTGTCCCTTCTCTCTTTTTCTCTCATTTTTCTAATTTTTATTCCTCACTTGGGACAATGCTCTAGAAAATTATGATCATCACACTTCTATTTATTTACAACTCAATGATTACAACTCGATACTAGAACAAAGTATGACTCTATATGAATGCCTCCGGCGGTGTACCGGGATATGCAATGAACCAAGAGTGACATGTATGAAAGAATTATGAATGGTGGCTTTGCCACAAATACTATGTCAACTACATGATCATGCTAAGAAATATGACAATGATGAACGTGTCATGATAAACGGGATGGTGGAAAGTTGCATGGCAATATATCTCGGAATGGCTATGGAAATGCCATAATAGGTAGGTATGGTGGCTGTTTTGAGGAAGATATAAGGAGGTTTATGTGTGAAAGAGCGTATCATATCACGGTTTTGGATGCACCGGTGAAGTTTGCACCAACTCTCAATGTGAGAAAGGGCAATGCACGGTACCAAAGAGGGTAGCAATGATGGAAAGGTGAGAGAGCGTATAATCCATGGACTCAACATTAGTCATAAAGAACTCACATACTTATTGCAAAAATCTACAAGTCATCAAAAACCAAGCACTATGCGCATGCTCCTAGGGGGATAGATTGGTAGGAAAAGACCATCGCTCGTCCCCGACCGCCACTCATAAGGAGGACAATCAAAGAACACCTCATGTTTCAAATTTGTTAAATAACGTTTACCATACGTGCATGCTACGGGACTTGCAAACTTCAACACAAGCATTTCTCAAATTCACAACTACTCAACTAGCACAACTTTGATATCACTACCTCCATGTCTCAAAACAACCATCAAGCATCAAACTTCTCTTAGTATTCAAAACACTCATAAGAAAGTTTTTACTAATCTTGAATACCTAGCATATTGGAATTATTTAAGCAAATTACCATGCTATTTAAGACTCTCAAAATAATCTAAGTGAAGCATGAGAGATCAATAGTTTCTATAAAACAAATCCACCACCGTGCTCTAAAAGATATAAGTGAAGTACTAGAGCAAAACTATATAACTCAAAAGATTTAAGTGAAGCACATAGAGTATTCTAATAATTTCCGAATCATGTGTGTCTCTCTCAAAAGGTGTGTACAGCAAGGATGATTGTGGTAAACTAAAAACAAAGACTCAAATCATACAAGACGCTCCAAGCAAAACACATATCATGTGGTGAATAAAAATATAGCTCCAAGTAAAGTTACCGATGGAAGTAGACGAAAGAGGGGATGCCTTCCGGGGCATCCCCAAGCTTTGGCTTTTAGGTGCCCTTAGATTATCTTGGGGGTGCCATGGGCATCCCCAAGCTTAGGCTCTTGCCACTCCTTGTTCCATAATCCATCAAATCTTTCACCCAAAACTTGAAAACTTCACAACACAAAACTCAACAGAAAATCTCGTGAGCTCCGTTAGCGAAAGAAAACAAAAGACCACTTCAAGGTACTGTAATGAACTCATTCTTTATTTATATTGGTGTTAAACCTACTGTATTCAAACTTCTCTATGGTTTATAAACTATTTTACTAGCCATAGATTCATCAAAATAAGCAAACAACACACGAAAAACAGAATCTGTCAAAAACGGAACAGTCCGTAGTAATCTGTAACTAATGCAAACTTCTGGAACTCCAAAAAATCAGCCAAAATAGGACGACCTAGGCAATTTGTTTGTTGATCAGAAGCAATTTGAATCAGTATTTTATCACGTCCTGGTGATTTTTAACAATTATTTTCGTGAACAGAAATTTTCTGGAAATTACAGAAAGATCAAATAACTATCATCCAAGAAGATCCTATAGGTTTAACTTGGCACAAACACTAATTAAAACATAAAAACACATATAACCAGACGCTAGATCAAAGATTTATTCCTAAGCAGAAGGAAAAAGCAAAAAACAAAAAGTTAAATTGGGTTGCCTCCCAACAAGCGCTATCGTTTAACGCCCCTAGCTAGGCATAAAAGCAAGGATAGATCTAGGTATTGCCATCTTTGGTAGGCAACCCATAAGTGGCTCTCATGATAGATTCATATGGTAGTTTTATTTTCTTCCTAGGTAAGTGTTCCATGCCTTTCTTTAATGGAAATTGGAATCTAATATTCCCTTCCTTCATATCAATAATTGCACCAATCATTCTAAGGAAAGGTCTAGCAAGAATAATAGGACATGAAGGACTGCAATCTATATCAAGAACGATAAAATCTACGGGCACATAGTTCCTATTTGCAACAATAAGAACATCATTAATTCTTCCCATAGGTTTCTTAATAGTGGAATCCGCAAGGTACAAGTTTAGAGAGCAATCATCAAAATCACGGAAACCTAGCAAATCGCACAAAGTTTTGGGAATAGTGGAAACACTAGCACCCAATCACATAACGCATAGAACTCATGATCCTTAATCTTAATTTTAATAGTAGGTTCCCACTCATCATAAAGTTTTCTAGGGATAGAAACTTCCAACTCAAGTTTTTCTTCATAAGATTGCATCAAAGCATCAACGATATGTTTGGTAAAAGCTTTATTTTGACTATAAGCACGAGGAGAATTTAGCACGGATTGCAACAAGGAAATACAATCTATCAAAGAGCAATTATCATAACTAAATTCCTTGAAATCCAAAATAGTGGGTTTATTAATATCTAGGGTTTTGTTCTCTTCAATCCCACTTTTATCAATTTTAGCATCAAGATCTAAAAACTCCGAATTTTTGGAACGCCTTCTAGGTAAAGGTGGATCATATTCAGTCCCATCATTATTAAGATTCATACTGCAAAACAAAGATTTAATAGGGA